>NC_056744.1:1496050633-1496318133 GCF_019279795.1 Protopterus annectens | reverse complement strand
ATGATGGAGACTCCTCCAATGCTGTTCCAGTCACCAACGTAGTCAAGTAAGGCTGTGTACTGGCACCAATGCTGTTCAGCATGATGTTCTGTGCCATGTTGTCAAATGGCTTCTGCGATTACGAAGAAACCAGCATTAAGATCAGATACAGGACTGATGGCAGGCTCTTTAACCTGCAGAGGCTACAGGCCAAGACCAAGGTTGAAGAGGACATTTGTGCATGATTTCCTGTTTGTAGATGACTGCGCACTCAGCGCTGCCACAGAGACCCAGATGCAGCAGAGCATGAACCACTTTTCCACTGCTTGCAGAAACTTCGGCCTCATAATCAGTACCAAGACGACTGAGGTTTTGCATCCCCCCGCACCACAGAAGATATATTTGGAACCAACTATCACCAATGAAGTTGAGATCTTGAAGGCTGTTGACAAGTTTACATACCTCGGCAGCACAGTCTCCAGATTTGTGAACATTGATGATGAGGCAGACACATGCATCGCCAAGGCAAGCTCCACCTTTGGACGGTTGTGGGAGTCAGTATGGAAGAGGAGAGGCATTAAACTGTCCACAAGGCTGAGGGTGTACAAGGTAGGCATACTTCCCACACTACTGTATGCCTGTCAGACACGGACTGTGTATGAGAGTCATGCCAAAAAGCTGAATTGCTTTCATATGAACTGCTTAAGAAGTTTGCTGAAAATTACCTGGCAGGACAAAGTTCCAGACACAGTTGTGCTCTCTCAATCTGGACTGCCAAGTATCTACACCCTGCTGAGAAGAGCCAAGTCAGGTGGGCAGGCCACCTTGTATGTATGCCAGACACACGACTCCCCAAGAGACTGTTCTATGGTGAATTTGCGGGTGGCAAATGCACACAAGATAGGCAGTAAAAAGCACTTCAAGGACACGCTGAAAGTCTCTTTGAAGAGCTTTGGCATTGATCCAGACTCCTGGGAAAGCTTAGCGCAAGACCATCCCGCCTGGCAAAGCTGCATCAGCAAAAGTTCTACTTCCTGCGAGCAGATCAGGATTGTAGAGGCACAGAGGAAGCATGAGCTGCATAAATCCATATCCAATTCTTTGCCAATCAGCTCAACAGACCACTTGTGCCTGATGTGCGGTAGAGCTTTCTGAGCTCACATCAGACTGATCACCCACAGCCAGACACACTGTACCCAGTCAACCTCCTCAATGTGATGTCCTTGGTCATCATGGACAATGACGGATGAACAACATCTATAATCTGCTATCTCTCTCTCTCTCTCTATATATATATATATATATATATATATATATATATATATATATAGGTAGATAGTGACATATATGTCACATACTGATAGATTAGGGTAATCATGTCTGAGAGGGATAGGGAGAGACAGATACATATACATAGCTGTATACACAGAGATATAGTCACATTTCAGCTCTTTAGGCAGAGACATCAGACATGGGCTGACACTAGCTAAGTGTAGGAGCATGTCCATTGTGACTGTCAGTAATTCCAAGGTGACTCCAGGCCAGACCTACCTGTACCCCAGCACTGGGTTTTGTGTGCTACAGCCAAATGGCTGCTGCACCTGATTTAACAGTCCTACACCTCCCTGATATTATGTCCAAGGGATTCCCCTACTGTGAGCTACACATAATATTTGAGTCATACCTAGGGTGTGTACAGATTGTAATAGACTCTACAGGGTTTTGCATCATATGTCTGGGACATATTATATAGCATTGTGATTTTCTGGTACATCAGTGGAAAATTATTATAGAATGATGTTAGGAACTGATAAGAGACATTTGAGTTGCTGACTGCTTACACAGCAGAGAACCCATGCTACTTCACAACCTGTTCTTCTATGCACTTTTTACATTTGTCTAGCCAATAGTTAATCCTTCTCCTTATATGTGGGTCTTTGTTCCACTTCATTTCATGGCTGTGTCCATATTTCCTGCTTTAAGTAGTTGTAGGCATGCTGTGACTGGGGTACATGATGTAACAGCACACACAGGGTTACAGACTTCACATCTCTGACTGTACATGTTCAGCAGGATGTCCAGCATTCCACCTCATATGTCTGCTCTGCTTCTCAGATTTATTTGGTAATATACTACTACATGGTGCCCACTGACTTCTTGTAGGTACTGAAACAGTTAACTGAAGGCCTTTACATCCTGCTGCTACTCTGACTTCTTCCAACTTGTTGTTATATTAGCCACATTATAGGTTACTCAGGGTATGTTTAATGTCAGTAACTGTGGCCCCCTGTTCCTCCATTGTCTCTGGCTATGTCCATCCTTCTTGCAGTAACAAATAGTGACATATTGACAGTCTTTATGAGTCCTACCATAGGAGTACCTCACATGCAAAATTGTAGGTGCTGCCAGCTTTGAACCATGAACACTATCAACAATGCTAATGTACTTAGCCCACTGGACTACACCAGCCACCAGAAAGTGAAGTGTAATTCCTGACACTATCAACAGCAGACAGACAATATACTTTGAACCCTGCATATTGAGGAAATATAACATGTCACCAGGTTGTTTGGGACAGCCCTGGGATTGTGTGGTCTGCTGCTATAACCTTGCAAACATACTGTTTCTGCAGTTGTATGGGAACCTGGGTGTGTTGGGTGTAGGGGACTCTAGCACTGACAATCATGTGTCTGTCCTCTGACCCTATAGTGTGTCATTTCCCTCACACAGTGTAGTGTGTTTTGCTGCCTTGTGGCCTACTGCACATTATGGGGCAGCCAGTATTGGATAGGGAGTTCCTGTTGTCCCATATAGCTGTTAGTTCTCTGCATGTAGCCCAGTAGCCTACTCTATTCCCTTGCATACATGCATCATGTCCATACATATGCTACCATAGTCTAGTACCCCATACATTTGTTGTAAAGAAGAGTGACTTCCCTTGTGACTGCAGCAGTTGAGATGACAGTGCTTCAGGGCTGACTCTGTTGGATGCATGCAGAACACAGCCAATACATGGTAAGGTACAGGTTGTGTGGTGTGGGTGGCATCCTTTTTAGTTTGTATGCAAGTCAGAGTAAGGTGTCAGACCCTAGGACCTTAGGTTGTCAGTGCATGTGCTATGCGTTGCCTCTTTGCCAAAGCCAGGGCACACTGGACATGCCTACTTCTGCCTACATGGACAGGGTCAGAGAATTCCTTTTCTGAGTCCCCCTGTGGCTGTAGCTCTGTCGACGTAGGCACTGGTGTGGGGCTGTGTGTCTTCCCTGTGATGTTCCTGACACAGCTGTTTCCACATGGTCATATTGTGTAGCATGGCACATACTGTGAATATCTGTGCACATGTGGCTGGGGAGTACTGCAGGGCTCCACCAGATATATCAAAGCAGCAGAACCATGACTTGAGCAGCCCAGTACATGTTCTATGATGTTTCTAGGTTGTGTGTGTGCTTCATTATCGAGTTCTTTGGTAGATGTGTGTACATTTCTGATGGGTGTCATCATCCATGGTTCCAGTGCGTAGCCAGCATCCCCCAGTAGATGGCTGTATGGGATGTCTCCCCTGGCAAACATCTGGTACAGCTGTGATGTGTGCCAGATATGGAAGTTGTGATAACTGTCAGGGCTGCCAGCATACACATTCATAATAATTCCTTGGGCATTGCACACGACCTGGCAGCTGATGGAGTGATACCCTTTGTGGTTGACGTAGACTCTAACCTCCTCACCGGGCAGTGCTTTGATGTGCACATGAGAGCAGTCTATTGCATCCAGTGCCTCAGGATAGTGTGCTACATGGTGGAAGAGATGCATACTGCTGGCCCTCTCGCGAGGGCTGTAGGGTAAATAAATGTGCTCACCGACATATGTTTGCATGGCAGCCAGGAACTGCTGGAGTATCCTGGATGCAGATGCCTTTGAGACCCCCATCATGTTCCCAGTTGGCTTTGAAAAGTACCCATAACTAGCATTCTAAGGGCTACACATACCATTGCTTCCACTGGGATGGGTTCCCCTATTTTGGATCTGGGTCTGAGTTGAGGCTTGCAAAGCTTGGTGAGTTCTTGTAGTATGTCCCTCTCCACCCCATAGCGCTCTACTATCTCCAACTCATGTAGCTCCTGGAAGGTTACTCTTGACCTGAACACTCTTCTCCTTCTCAGTCTAGGCCTATTTTCAGCATCAGCATCAGCACTGACCTCAGCCTCTAGCACATACAGATGTAGCAGAGCAGCAGCAGCTCCTAGCATTTTGTCAGGTAAAATTCCCAAGTCTGTACTGCAATGGTGCAGAGTATGTGGGAAAAATCAGATTCTAGGGTGTATGCATAGTTTATAGTGGTGTGCTGCAGATGCAGCCTGAGTTTTTGGCTAACTATGATGCATTCTACCTGTCAGGTATATCATTGAGGGGTTTGAATTGCCCAGTGTCTGTGGAATAGGGCATAACAGTAATTTTTACATGATTGGCTTTCCCAGGCTATTACTTTTTTCTTTTTATTTTTAAATACCTTCCCTGCTAAGCACTGCGGTGTGGTGTGCAAACATGCAGTGCTAGTATAAAAAACTGCTCAGCAGTCTGGACACACCCCCATGCATGGGCATGCCTAGCATAGCTTAAACCAGCAAAAACACATGCCCCGCAGCTAAACAAAGCTTAACAGTAGTGGACACATGCCCTTGCTTAGCTGAGCGGTGCACTGCGCAAATGGGCACTGCTCAGCTCCAATCCACTTAAAACGTAATGTGACACACCCTCTTTTGATGTCAGCTACCTCTTCTGTGAACACCAACATGGTTCATGGGCTACACCAATTTTATCTGTGGACACAGTAACCCATTTTTGCTATTCACTAACCCCAGCTCATTTGCATACTGATCTGTGCACACAATCTGGATACTTAACTATTGCAGGACCTGCCTCCCTAGCAACCACTGAAATCTATCATTGTACATACTGCTTGCTGGGTCCTATAATGCATTATTCTCACATATGTCTTGTTTTTGGATTTTACAGTTTTTAATTTTTTTTTTTTTTGCATTATGGCATGTTTGCAAACATGATATGGCTATTAAAAAAACTTATATTTTATTATTTTGCATCATTTTTTGCACATACAGGGCATAGGTTTGCACATATCTGTCCCTAATATGCAATCTTTGACCTTCTAAATGGGCTTTTACAGCCCCTGTTCAAGTTTTGCCTTCTTGTACACAGTAATTTTCCATGTACACCTAGGACATCAACACTGGGGCTGCACAACTACCTATTTGCTTGCTGGATCACTCCAGCACCCTCATTTGACCTCATTTGCATGAAAATTACCTCCTTATGAGGTGATTTGCATTCCGCAGACACTTCCGTGTATGCACGCTTGTGCACGCCCCTCTGCTCTGTTTACTGGATCACACGCTGCCGGTTTCTGTATTGGGGGCATGCCACTATGCCTACATGGAAAATCACTATGTGTAGGCTTTATTGAGTTCCCCCAATATCTTTTGGAACAAAAACTTATACATTTTTTAACAAAAACATTCAGTGTGTATATTAATATATAAGTTGCAAATTTCTATATGAAATTTCATGCTTAGAAGTTACTGCATATTTTATTTTGTGAAATAGGCAAGACTGCAACATGACACATAGTTGAACTCACATTTGTTTATGTTATATAGCTGCTTTTACAGGTTTGAACACAGCATATATCCTTAGTACTATCTTGTTTTTCTTGATGCTTTTGGGAAAAGTGACAACAATGTTAATTTATGTCTGTTACTTACAGTGTATTATACAAAATACCATCACCATCACATTAATATTAGAAATTATCCAAAGTAAACACTTGCTGGAGTAGTATTTAAAGGGAAGATTTGTTAAAACTAATAACTGCATTCTAAGGCTGCCTAGAAAGCCAATATAAAGTCTTAGATAATAAGCTATTCTTTTTGCTAGACACAATGATATGTGAGGTGGTAGGGGGGGTGAATATAGTTGCAAAAAAAGTGTGTTTTATAGTTGTTCAGTTAAAAGGAGGTTTTAGTATATTAAACAACCATAAAACTCTTGGCAGTGAATGAGCAAGCTTGGCACTCTATATTACGAAAATTATTGTTCCTTGAGGGATGTACTTATGTGAAGAGCTTCAGTGTGGTTTAGAAATGAAGCAACTTTCTCTCAAGCTCAAGCTTTCTTCTTTCACTAGATTATGTGAAGCTTTTCAGGTAAAAGGCCTGAGATAACTTGAATCCCCACCCAAACTGACAGAATAGAACTGTTCAATCTTGGAGATCTGGTTTGACAGGCAGCTTTGGAAAGATAATTTAAATAAAAAGTGGAACCTTCTGAGTATGTATTAGACTAACTACATATTTCTTTTCACAAAGACACCCATCACATCAACTGTATATACTAATTGCCTATTGAAAACCATAAAGAAAATGGGCCTTATATATTATTAAAATGTCTTCATCAATACCTCCCTTTAACTAACAAATGTTATAAGTAATATGATTCTGTAAGCAGACATGTTTTGAAGTGAAAATATTTGCTTATGAATTTAATGTACCCACATCTGTAAAATCTATCATGCATAAAATTGCTTAAATATGTATTGTACCTGTATCTGTTGAATATTGTTATTTTATATAAATTTTACTGTGTTTTCGAGGAGCTTTTCTCCCCGGGCCTCTGCTGAAAATGGACATATATCCAACTGGACTAGCCCGGTCAACAAATGTAAAATGAAATAAACAAATAAATAAATTAGATCAAATTTTACTGTAACAATACATAGCTATACAAGTTAGCATAGCAGAAGAAAAGTTATCATGTTATATGCAACATGAAAATTTATAATCAAAACAGAAAAATATGTATATTGTTCAAAGGTATTATTCAATGCAAATTAATACAAATATAATATTTAAAGTTTTATTTTTATGGCAAAAATATATAAGTATAAAGCATATTGATAAAACACATAAAGGTTCCAAAGAAATAAAAATGCTGGGGATTTATCTTTATAACAGTAAATCATAGTCTGTGTTTTTCTTTAACAATTTACTTGATATATACAGTAAGGAAATTTGTTTTTCTTAGTATATAGATCTAAAATGAAACAACTGTTCTATCTATTTATATTAATAAATACTTATAGAATACAGCTATACTTTTAGCTACTTGTTGTTAGAGCTATATATATTTGTGTTAGAGTGGTGTGGGGGTATCTTCCTTCTCACTATTTGTCAGTATATAGGATGAGTTGGTTTGCTTGGATGGTTAGACTATTCAAGCATGGAGTGTTAGACTCCATGAAGGATAGGAAGGGTTTTAGAAGTAATTGTTTTATGACAATCTTACTTATTGCTTTTTTACGAGTGCCCAGAAATGTAATGATTTTGTTCCTAGATCTACTGTCAGAATATACTATTTGTATGAGCATTAATAAGGAGTTCTTTATAAATAGATCATCTTTATCTATGAGAAAAAAGTATATGTTTCTGATCAGTAGGACAAATTACATTTATTAACTGTATTTCTCTAAATGTTAATGAACGACTTGATGGAAACAAGAGAGATACCTTAAATAGATACCTAAAGCTGTTTAATTCTAAGGTTATCTTTCTACAGGAAATGCACTTATTAGCAGAAGATATAAACAGACTTAATACTAAGAGTTACACTATACTATCTATTTCACAACATAATCAGAAAAAAGGGGTAGCTATTTTATGGAAAAATGTTTATCTATATCTATTAATACTAAGAGTTACACTATACTATCTATTTCACAACATAATCAGAAAAAAGGGGGTAGCTATTTTATGGAAAAATGTTTATCAATGCCTGAAGTTATGGGAACATACCAAGATGATAACGCTATATTTTGTACTGCTACTATAAAATACAATAAGAATATATTAATTCTTGTTAATGTGTACTGAATTCCAGGAATAGGATTCAAGACAGTAGATCAACATTTAGAGAAAGTAATTCAATATGCAAAAGGCAGTATAATTTTGGCAGAAGACTTTAACTGTATATTATCACCAAGGGATACTAATACACACAGTAAAAGGAAAATTCAGCCATCTACAAAAAAGCTAATGAAATTTACTGAATTATTTCATCTTAGAGATATATAAGAATTTTCAGAGACAAATTCATTAATTTATATGCATTATTCTCATAGGCATGGAACACAATCCAGAATAGACAGTGTTTATATCTCTAATGAACTGGTAGATAAGCTGGGTAAAGTTAAGACTGCAACTTGTCCATTTTCAGATCATAATGCAACCACTTTTGAATTGTCTTTGAACTCTAATAATAATGTTAAAATGAGAAGAATACTGGCATATATAACAGACATACAAGGATTTAAAGACTATATTCTTAAAGAAATTCCCTCTGTTATAGATATTAACAATACAGTGGATACTTCAGAAATCTATATATGGATACTCTAAAAGCATATCTGGTTGGCAGAATCACTAATTGACTATCAAATAAAAAAAAACAATGGGTGAAAGAATTACATGAAATACAGAGAAAATTTGATAAGTTGAAGTTAGAAAAACACAAGAATAAAAATAATAACATAGAAGAGATCAATAAGCTAAATGACAAATACTTGGGAATTTTAAATCATAAAACCAAAACCAATCTTCAGAAGTTTAAGATAATTAACTTTTCTATCAACCCAAGGTCTATGTACATTATACCTCTCAACCTGGAAACATCAAAAATCTGGACAAGGCCCGTGAAAAATAGGTACAAATCTGTACACTGTTTAACATAAAATTTGCATACATAATTATGTAACCCTGCCCATTCCAATGGAATTGTGGGATACCAACTTTCAAATGCAAACTGAAGCACAGACAACCAAAATATGGCACTAGTGTCCCCCTGCAGCCATTCCAGTGTCCCATTACCTGGTTATTTTGCCCCATTTACCATAAACACTAATGTGTGCATGCATACTGCTTTACTTCTACAATGATTATTTGGATTTTAATTTTACACTTTACAGCACAATGCACAAAAACTAATAGACATCTGCTAAACAAAGCAATACTGTCTCACAATGAAAATAGACTTGGCATTAAAACTTCTCTGCCCTTGAACTCACATTCATTAAAACAGCATTGAAACCCATACCACATCCAAAGAAAACGCATCTGGATAGCATGTTTCTAGAATGTGTGACACTGCCAGTAAATCACAGCAGCTAGTATAAAAGCAAAGGAAAAAAAGCACAGAATAGAAATGCAGGCTCAATATAGGAGAAGAAAACTAAATTCCTGAAAAAAAGTACTGTGAGGCAGCAATGCTAACTAATGACTTTTCATTTGTGCCTCCCTAAGCTGGTTGACTGGTTACTTTAAAATGTCCAGATATACTGCCTTACATACATAAAATTATTTAAATAAATAATACTCATTTAACAAACAGATAAATCAAATTACAAAACTCCTTCCCGTTGACTTTCATTTTCCTCGTGGGCATAAAGATCTGCAGGAAAGGACACACCACTGTAAATGATTTACAGATGATGTCTGTTCCTGTGCATAGTAGTATCACATTTGATGATCTGCTATAACCACACCAGGTTCATTTTTATTTTTGTCATATAACACTCCCTTTGAAATGTGACCTCCCGTGTGGCCTTTTCTACTGGGTTTTGGCTTTTTATGACTTAGTCTTTTTTTTGCATTCAGCTTAAGCTAACATGCTCAAAACATTATTAATTTCACATTCTTTTGCATATTAATCCTACAGCTTTTCTTTAAAGCATGTCCAGAAAAGCTTATTTTTCTCCCTGACCATTTGTAATATCACATATATCATTTATATAGGAGGTGAAGTGGTACTGATCCCTGCAAGAGCATATTAATAACACTTATGGCCCTTTTCATCTGAGTGGGGACTCTGCTTGGCATTTGTTTTTTGAGTTCTGCTGTCCAGCCAACTCTCCTAGGCCCCAATTCAAAAATGTAAAACCATTTATAAATTACTTCTGTGATATTGAAAACTGAAACTTTGTACCGACATCTGATCCAAGTTATGGCTGCAAAAGGTCTCTATACCAGCTGATTTGCCAGTCAGCATTTCAATTAAATAAATAAATCTTGCCACAGATTAGGTAGATGTTAAGTTCCCCCTCCTCACATGTTACTGTAATTGCACCAACTGTGATGACCTCTTCTGCACTTGGCATGACCTTTTTCCCTGAAAATGTATATCACCATTGTTCCTGCCCTGCAGTAATAATATACTGTGTAAAACTGGAAGGTGTACCAAAGCTTGCAATGTGCACATGAAGGGCATGCTACATTTTCTTTAATTGCAGTACAGCTTACCCCAACGGGATTTTACTCTGCAAATTGCATAAATTCACCATAACATCAAATGAAACAGTTGTCCAGTAAGTAATCTATACAGTAAAGAAAATTAAATTCCATCTTTATGTTAACCCAGTGTACTGAAACAAAAGTACGTCTTGTTAATGAATGCTGCAAATAAAACAAAGGTAACTTCTCTGAGGTAAATTCCCATGCTGTATTTTGCTTCTTCAAGGTATTTAGTGAGAGAGTAGACCTAAAGTGATTGTGATTTTGACTGTTAGGAATCATAGTAATTACTTGAATTAGCTGCAGAATGATACAGTTTCTTCACACACACACACACACACACACACACACACACACACACACACACACACACACACACACACACACACACACACACACTGGCTTGCAATGATATACCCTTCCCTTCCCCCAGTTCATAATAAGGTTCTTCATTATATCATTCACAAATTCCAACTGAACTGATGATCAAATTTCCCTTGCAAATACATCCCGGAACCGAAGCAGCAGGCCAGCAGTTAATATTTCTCTTCCAACAACCGACCATTTCTCTTGCAGCAGCTAATACCTTCCAACCGACTGTTTCTCCTCACAAATATGTCTCTGGAGCAGCAGCAGCTGGAAATGCTTGCACGTCCTTGCATTCCGACAGGCTGGCAGGCTATTCATGGCAAAGGCTGAAAATTTGAAAATAGAGCCAGGAAAATCGGAAATTGAGGGGTGCCACTCAGGAATCATGGCACCCCATTATTTGGACCTCAAAACTGGTAAAAACTGAGAAATTTGGTACGGTTGAGAGGTATGAGTACAATCTAGCCACCAAAACAAAATTACTCAGTAAATCCAGTCACATCAAATAAATCTATTCACGTGTTAAGAAAAGAAAAGTAACAGAAATAGAAAATATTCGAAAGGTATTCAGAGATTATTACAATGAAATCAATCAAGATAATATACTAATAGATCCAGTGGAAGCAATAAAAACATTTATTGGAAAAAATATAAAAACTAGACTATCAAATGACCAAATTAAATTAATTGACAAACACATTTCTATGTCTGAACTTCAAACTCAAATTTCTAAACTGAAGTCTAATAAAGCATCAAGTAATGATGGAATTATATCTGAACTTTACAAGCTGCTACCTAAAAAAGCCCCACACATATTACATAATGTTTTTTCTATAGTTAAGAACATAACTAAAGTTCCTCCTTCTTGGAAATATACCCATATCTCTCCAGTTTTAAAAAACAACAAAGATACTACTCAATGTTCTTCATACAAACCCATTTCACTTCTAAACGTAGTTTATAAAGTATTCATGGCAATTCATACTGATAGATTAAAACACATCCTACCTTATATGACTGATGAAGATTACACTGGGTTTATTTTAAATAGAAACACCTATTATAATATTAAAATAGTAATTATAATAATCAGCTATGCAAATAACACAGATGAGAAGTTAACATTAATGAGTCTTGCTATAAATATGCTTTTGACTCAGTCAACTGGAAATATCTTTCGCTAGTTCTAGAAGAATACAAGTTTTCCTTTAACTTTGCACATTTTATTAATCTTCTCTGTGCAGATTGCTTTTCATGTGTCACAATAGGTACTTTCACATCCAATTCTATACAAGTATTAAAAGGAACTAAACAAGGAGTGCTCTTTCACTTCTGCTTTTTATCCTAGTTATGGAATATTTTGCTAATTTTATTAGATCAAATACAGATATAAAAGGTATTAAAATAATGGAGAATTTAAGTCTAAAATTTCATTGTTTGCAAAATAAAATATATATATTATCTCAGAATGCTTAGAGAAAGAAAAGGGATGGGGAGAAAGAATGCCCAAGAATTTTGTGTGTGGGGGTCTGTGAGTGCATATCTTTGTACGTGTGTTTGTTATGGTCGGGGTAACAGCAATCCTAACAGTGTACCAAAAAACACACAGTCTTCCCCGGTTCAATGAAGGCAGTCCTCCTACCCTGTGGGTACCACCAATAATTCCAGTCCAAATCAAAACAAAAGTTGTTCGAAAACTTTATTCCAGAAACAATCACACAGGATTTAGCACTTTCGTCTCCTCACCGGAGACCTCTTCAGAATCAATTAGTAAATGCTGGCATCACTAATTTATACCAGTGCAAATTAAGCGTAATTAAAAACAGTGAAATCAGTTCAATCAATTCCTCGTGTCAAAAAACTATCCTAAAGTAAAAATCTTTTGATGTATTCAAATGTATTCAAGTATGTTCAAATCTATTATAAAAGTATGTTACAAAAATAAAGAACATTATGCATTCCCTATGTAAGGAATGTATTGTATATATCATATACACAATTGCATTGATATAAATAGGACATATATATATATATATATATATATATATATATATATATATATATATATATATATGTATGTATACCCTAAAAACACGATAAAATATATATACTCAATAATAAAATCTATGTAAAACCTGTATACATCTAATACAGCACTATAAGTGGCAACCCACCAAAAAATATGTAATATATAAAATATATAGGTTCATAGGTTCATAGGTTCATACTAGGCTATCTGCTCTAGGGCATTTATAAGCCTAGCCAGAGTGTGTTTGGCTTTCGCCACCCATTTTAAATTAATTTTGCTATGCCTTTTTTTGAGGTTAGTATACTGTGTCTCTAACAGTGACACAGAAGTGATAGCCGGGGTAAACCTACGATCTCCCATCCACTCATCAAGATTCCTCTTGAAGAGAGTCAATGTGGGACTCTGCCTAACCTGGACTGGGATTTTATTCCAGAGTGAAGGGAGCCTCTAAATTATGTAAAAAGTATATATATATATATATATATATATATATATATATATATATATATATATATATATATATATATATATATATATATATATATATAATTTGTATATTGTATAAAAACTAAATCATTTAATATGATATAAATCCGAATTCTGGAAAGTAAATATATACATATAGAAATATAGAAATGTAAAAAAATATATATATAAATATAAAATTCATCAAAAATATGTATCTTGTACATCTGTATATTATTTTATATCATTGTTTTATATTGTATTATTTCATATAATAAACCCTTTGCATACACTGTAAATTTTGTAGTTAATTATTAGTAGTAACATTTTTTGTGCTTCTTTTAGGATCTTGGGACAATAGTTTTAGAGCTGGTGTAATAGATATGTGGTCATTTAGGCCCTTCCCACTGCATGCATCTAGTTTCAACTGCCAAATCATTTCTCTATACCCAAGTTTTGTCTCCCAATCCCCCCTCTTTCAAAAGGTTCTACTATCTCCAAAACCCAAAATTTAAAATTAGCTTCGAAGCATGTGAGTGAATGTCTATATAGAGCATTATTTTCATTTTTACCATTAATGTCCCTAATATGTTCATAGATCCTTCCCCTTAAATGTCTTCCTGTTTTACCTACATAAAAACTCCAACAGGATTTACAGTAGGCTAAATATACAACTCCCTTAGTGTAACAGCTGCTATATTTCTTTGCCCTTAATGTTGTTCTTAAACTGGAGACTTTGACTTCCTTTTCCCCTGCAATAAAAGGACATTGGGGGCATCTACCACACCTAAAGATGCCTCTTTTGTTACCAGCATTATTAAAAACTTTTTTGTTCTGTTTTTACTTCTTTGTTCTTTACCAGAATGTTTTTCAAATTATCATTCCTCCTATAACTATAGGTCAACATATTCTGGAAAACCATGACTCTAGTAGGCATGGTTCTAAACATATCCCATGTATCATTTATACATTTTCTAAGCCATCCCATGCCTTTATAATAAGTGAGGGTCAAGTAAGGAAGTGTCTTCTGTTTTTCAATGTCCTTGTCCCCAATGTTTTCTTTATTTTCATTTATCAAGGTCACTTCTTCATTATAGTCAGTTCTAAGTAAGGGAGAGTATATGATACCCCATCTATCTATCACAAACTCTTTTATAGTCTGTGTTAGTTCGTAGGGGTATCCTCTTTGGTGAAACATATTCTGCAAAATATCTAATTCCTTAAGGAAATCTTCCTTTTCTGTTGTCATCCTGGCAACAGGGATCATTTGTCCCTTAACAACATTCTTTTTCAACTGAATAGGATGGTCACTATCAAAATGGAGGTATGCATTGGAGAAATTCTCTTTCTGATAAATAGTGGACTTATATCTTTTTGCTACCCGATCCTTATATAATTTTACATCCAGATAATGAGTCTCGTTAGCACAAATCTCGTGTGTAAAACAAAGGAAAGTGGTACTGTTGTTGATAAATTTCATAAATCTTCCAATAATTGGTTCTGGACCTTCCCATAATATAAATATGTCATCCAGAAATGAAAATAGCTCTTAATATATTGGGAAAATTCTGATACAAAAACATAGTGTCTTTCCCAATATAGCATGATAATATTGTCATAATTGGGGGCACAAGCTGCCCCCATAGCCACTCCCTCAATTTTGTGATAGTAATCACCTTGGAAAAATATGAAATTGTTCCTTAATACTAGTTCCATATTCTCCAACACTAACTTAAATTCATCCGGATGCAGAAATTCCATCTCTATCAATATTTTTTCAAACCAATCCATACCTATTGAATGAGGTATAACAGTAAATAGATCCTTGACATCAATGGTAATGAATATAGCTCTATCATCATATGCCACTTTGCTAATTTTATATATTATTTCAGAATGCTTAGAGAAAGAAAAGGGTTGGGAAGAAAGAATGCCCAAGAATTTTGTGTGTGGGGGTCTGTGAGTGCATATCTTAGTACGTGTGTTTGTTATGGTCGGGGTAACAGCAATCCTAACAGTGTAATTAACAGGGAGCTGCAAAATGTTATCTTTCAAGGTAGAGAAGATGATTAATGCTGATAGAAATTCCTAAAGACATGATTAATGTAAATTATCTAGTGGAATGTGTATGGATTAATATAAAAAAACAGAATATCTGGTGAAAATGAACATGCAATGCAGCTGAAAAATCCAAGTTGAGTAGATTTCTTACTGTAAGCCTGGCATCCATAAATAAAGTTATTTTAATGCTCAATTGAAACTTTGAAATGTTTCCAAGTGTAACATTAATTTTGAAGACAAGATGCCACACTTTAACTTGACTTTCTAGTTTTAACACTTTGTGCAACTTGTGTGCGGAGGGCTGGACAGCTAAAGATTATCATGTGTATGACATCAGAGTGCATTACTTTGATCAGGAAGTACTTCCCATTATCGCTTGACATTTTGGAAATGAATAGCTACTACTCTCATTTCCTTATAGGCTCATAGGTTCATAAGTGTGTACTAGGCTAATGGCCCTGGCCATTAACAAGCCTAGCCATAGGATTACCCTGGCATAGTGCCACCCGACCTTAGTTCCCAGTGCCTCTGTCAAGCAGAGCCACTGGTGATATCTCCGGAGTGAATTTTTTGTTTCCCATCCACCCATCAAGACTTCTCTTGACGATGGTCAGCGAGGTGCTCTGCTTGACATATATGGGAAGTTTGTTCCATAGCATGGGCAGTCTCTGGGTTATGACCCTGTCCCTCCAGCATGTTCTGTTAATTGTGTTATTGAGGATGAGGTCTCTGGAGCATGTTTTTAATCTCTCTAATCATCATCCTGTCCTCTCTTATTGCTGGCTTGTCTTTGTTTTTTTTTTCCATTTTCTAGTTACAGCTTTCTTAGCCACTATTAACACTAAAGATAGCAATACTTTCATCTCTTTAGTATGTGTTATTGTACATTAGCTCAACAAAAACAGCTCCATATTAAGGTTACATTTTCATTCAAGTATAAGACTTAGAATATTATTCAAATATTTCTGTATTGAAGCAATTTTATACTTTCCCAAAATATATGCTCCTAAGAAATACATTCTGAAGCACTATATCTCCAATGTATGCTACTTGTCTATGGGAACATTTTTAGAAGTTTGTAGAGGTATAGAAGTATTTGTGTAAACATTTCCATACAAAAATTCTAAATATTCTTGACTTAGGTGCATATCTAGGATAAAGACATATTTCCCTCCCTGGATCATCTATATCTTTATTTAGATGCTCACTCCATGCTTTTTGTACCTGTTTACTGTATCATCATTTCACATCAAATATTGCTTTATATGCTGTACTTTTAATACTTTTCCTGTCTGCCATTTTTGTTCTAGCCTCAGTTTTAAAATCTACAGTTTGTGCTTTGATAAAATTACTATCCAGCCTCTGAATATCTTCCATGGACTCAGATATTAGACCTGTATTTGCAAGTTAATCTGAGTTCAGTAACACAAACATTTGTCTAGCTTCCTTCCATTTTATTACCTCATCTCATTTTATCATTGTTTCTCAAAAGTCATTCTCATGACATTCACTTCTGTATCTTTCCTTCTTTTTTATATATAGCATAGTCTATTGGTATCATTTTATTTTATTTTTTTAACATAAAAGGCTTTCTTAATACATTTATGTATATAAAGTTATACACAATGTTCTTTATATATATTTTTCCTAGATCTGCCCAAATGCACATGTGGTCCTGTCATTACCTTATTGGGCACTATGTTTATCATGTGTTTCCATTTGGAAATGTTCTGTATTCTGAATCAAATATATTAAACTAGGTTGTATGGCCTTATAGTATGCCTCCAAATCTGGACGTCTAAAGCCACTCTGTTCCTTTATCAGTTTTAGTTTTCCCATTGTACTCTTTCTACTTTACTGTTCCAAAGAAATTCCTTACCTTCCTTTTCATATTCCATATCTGATATCCTTGTTGATGCATATAAGCTTGACTGTTATTACTGCTTGTTTGTAGACTGTCTAAATTGTTAAGTGTTATTCTTAAGTGTTATTCTAAGCTCTTAGTTTTGGTTTAAGCACTTGGGCTTTAGGCCCACCCTTTTGCTCTCCTTGGCCTTTCTCCCTCAGATTATGACAAATATGGATGGACAATTTCCTATAGTTTCTCCTGCCAGTCTGGTTGATATGGGCATCTACCTCATGTACACAGACAGCCATCTACTACCACCACCTAGGAACACAATTTGCGATAGATGCAATTACATTAGAAACCTAGAGTCCAAGCTATCTCACCCTCAAGCCAGTATATCTGGCACTGAAAAGGTTGTCAACACAATCACTGCACCTCAAGCACCACCCACACCTACACAACACACACCTACATATGTGGAGGTCCTTCACATGAACATACCCAAAGGAGACCTCTGATGCAAAAACACACACAATCTCCACAGCCCTCCTCATCACATCCAATGCATAGTCCACACACCTGTGCCTCACAGCAACTAAGGCTTCATCATAAACCCAACCCAACGTATTAGTTACAGGAGACTCCATTGTGAGACACACAGATGTGCCTCTCACCAGACCAGATAAGGATAAAGTCACGGTTAGTTGTCTGTCAGGTGCCAGAATCCACCATATCACATACACACTCAAGTCTCTCAACAACAGTTACTGTTATGACTCTGCCATAGTCCATGTTGGTATGAATTACTTGAGATGTACCTCTCTGGACTATATGAAGAGAGACATGATTGAGCTTGCTGATTATGTGTCCCAAGCAGGCATGTCCCTAGCCTTAAGCAGCATTCTGCTGTCACCCAGAATGATGCCTCAATACAAACATAAAATGATTGACTTAGTTTCTTGTGTCATTCCAGAGGATCCAGTACCTGACAGCCTGGGAAGATATGGTCGACAGACCACGATGGTTTGCCAGAGATGGCCTGCATCTGTCTCACTGGGTTACGGGCTTCTAGCAAAGGCTCTTGCCTCCCCTATAGTGCCTTTTTTAGGAAAAGTGATGAGGTTAAAACTACCAGCATAAAAATTTCAACAAAACACAAATTAAAGGTCATGCTACTAAACGCTAGGAGTCTAAACATGAAACTGCACTCATTGCAGGCATTCCTAACCCTGGAAAATGCTGACATCTGTACAGTCACAGAAACCTGGTTCAAAGCTGTGGAGAGCACCCCATCCTTACCTGGTTACTCATCCTATCACACATTCAGACCCCAAAATGTGGACAGTAAAGCCAAAAGAGGTGGAGTTTCAATATACATTAAAACATACACACCTCCAGGCTGGTCAAACAGTATGATGCAGAGGAGACACTCCAGGTGCAGGTAGCCATTGACAAGACCTCTATTCAAATCATAGCTAGCTGCTGGCCCCCAAATTTGACTCAAGATGCCTAATCCACCTATTTGGACCTGTTCAAATTTATCAAGATTCAACCCTTTACCCTGACCCTGTGTGACTTTAACTTCCCAAACACTAATTGGAAGATCTACTCATGCCAGAACACAAATGCCCAGAGATTCCTTGATTTTGTCAATGCAAATGCCTTGGAAAAGCTAGTCAATACTCCAACAAGAGGTGAAAATATCTTGGACTTGGTATTACCCAACATGAGTAACCACTGCAGCATCCCTATAGTATCATCTTCCCTGGTAAGATCCAACCATAAAGCAGTCACTTTCAAAGTCACCATCTCCCCCAACCCCCCTCTAGCTAGGATCAGACATAAAAACTTCTCCAAAGCTGATTACAGCCTCCTGAGGGATTGTATAAACAGCTTCACAGCCCCCTCCCTGTCTGTATGAACTGACACCAATACCCAAAACTACACCAAAGCACTATATGAGCATTTATATAGATGTATTGAATCTGGAATACCGGACAGGACTAAATCATCCTCCGCAAGGAAGAATAAACCTGTCTGGTGGACATCTGCAATAAATAAACTCTATAACAAATGGAAACAATTGCTGTCCAAGGCCAAAAAGGAGCAGGTGGCCAATTGGAAGCAATGTCTCCTTAGTCTGAATAAGCAAATAAGAGCACTAGTGAAATCCTCCAAAGCAAACTTTGAGTCCAAATTGGCCACATCTACTAGAGACAATCATAAGGCCTTCTTCACAAATGTCCACAACCTCAAAGGAAATACCCAGATCTGTTCAGAACAGCTGGGCAAGGACACCACATATACAAATGCCATAGATCTAACAAACTTGCTGGGTGACAGATTCAGTGAAAACTTTACCCCTGTCCCTCATCAGTAAATCAGGACATCCCCTGTATCTGCACCCTTCCCCTTATATCTAGGGAACAGGTCATCACTGCTGTCTCAAAGGCAAAAATGCAGCCTCCATATACACAATAACACCCCAGGCTGCATCCTATGTGAACTCAGGCAGGAAATTGCAGCACCATTGGGCACCCTATTCAACCAAAGCCTGAGTACTGGCTTCATCCCAGCTGAGTGGAGGATGGCCACTGTCATCTCTTTACACAAAGGTGGAGCATCCACCATCCAGGAAATTATAGACACATCAGCCTAGCTAGCCTGATCTGCAAGGACATGGAGTGGATTATCATGGACCTCATTAACCTTCAAACACTTGATCCCACACAGTTTGGCTTCATCAAGAGGAGGTCATGTCTGCTAAAGTTTGTCGACTTCTTTGAGACAGTCACCAAAGCCATGGATGAGGGGAAGATGGTGCACACCATCTACCTTGACCTGGCCAAAGCCTTTGACAATATTCCCCCCTTGAGCATAATAGAAAACTCTCTCAACTAGGCATCAATCCATATGTTACCAGTTGGGTAGCAAACTGGCTCACTGATAGAACCCACCTAGTCAAAATAGGGGAAGCCACCTCAAGCAGTAGACCCGTAACAAGTAGCATACCCCTGGGTTCAGTCTTGGGGCCTCAGTTATTTGGGATATACTTTTCTGAGGTGCAGGCCAAACCCAGTGAGCTATGGCTGATTAAGTTTGAAGATGACTGCAAGCTGGGTGCTATCATCAATTCCCCTAGTGATGTGGATATCCTGCAAGAGGGTCTCACTCAGACAAATGACTGGTGCCAGAAACATGGCCTCAAGTTGAATATCAAAAAATGCATCATAATCCCCTTTGGGGAGAGTGATATCCCCACACATTATCACAGTGATAACAACGTCCTAAGCACAGAATTAGTTGTGAGGATTTGGGCACCCTGGTTGATAGCAACCTGACTTTTGACCACCATGTTGCTTCTGTTGTATGGAAAGCCTTCTACATGGCCCACCTCATAAGTAAGGGTATCTCATCCAGGGACAAGGAGGTTATAACATCTCTGTCTTCTTCCCTTATAAGGCCCATTATTGAGTACAATGCCCCTTTCAGGATGTACCTCGCAAAGCACATGCAGCACCCGAACAGACCAGAGAGGTTCCTCACCAGGAGAATCCAGGGCCTCAAACACCTACCATACACAGATAGTCTAAAAACCCTATCCCTCTACTCAGTTTCATACAGACTCCTCAGTGGTGAACTCTGGCATACAAGGTGATCGTGGACCCCACCTTGATGGGACTGCTGCATATCCACAAGTCAAGCTCCACTCAATTAACGCACATGCGTCTGTCCCATAGACCCCCCCCCCATCTATGGAATAGACTCCCTCTCCATATCAAGCAGAGTATCTCTTTACTCCATTTTAAGCACAATCTGGACAACTGGATGGGAAATAGAAAATATACCTCTGGGATTCAACCCGTGTCCCTGCTGGACAAGGGCATTGTATGCTGATTTGTCTAAACATGGGCTAAACTCTTGGCTTGGCTTATAAGGGCCTCAGGCCCAGTAGCCTAGTAACTTTCTATAATCCTATGATCCTATGATTCTATGACCTTCATAAGAACCACTGAGACCAAAAACATCTTAACCATTTCTATCTTATCATTTTCCACAAATAGCAACTCCCTTAGTCTTAACTTACTTAAAGATGGTGTTCGTAGTCATTGGGGTTATGTGTCACAGAACTTGAGCTGGCTGTGCCTCAGTGCAGCTCAGGCACAATTAATAGAGATCAGTTGCACTTAGGCACAGCAGTCAGAACATGTTTAGGAAGACTGCATATAAGACAGTAATGAAATATAAATTGTGACTATGTTATTTAAATGAGGCTTCCTGCCTACTTGCAATTCATGGTTAGTTTTTATGCCATTCTGTAGCATGCACAGAAGCCTTATATAATTCAAAGTCACACCTTTTCTATCTACTTTGCAATCAGTGAAGATGCTTGCTGCAGCTGCTACCATTACTGTGTCCTGTTACAGCTGTTTTCCTAAGCTGAACCAAAGCTGCAAGCACCCAGCAACACACACCAGCCAGGCATGTGAATATATAGTAAAGATTAACTCATTTTAATTTTGTTTCTTAAGAAATTATTGAGAGTTTCAAAGTGGACAGGTATTTAATATTGGCTTTAGTGTGCTTTTTTGGCCCACAGACACAAGACTGGGGTGATACTTCAGCAGTTGCAAGACATAGTTTTGGCACATTTGGATCTGTATTTCTCAGTGAAACCTCAAACCCATTGCAGTACCATGCATGTCTTTCACTATATAGCACACTTTGATGAGGTGTTGGGTATAGTAGACTGCATCTAAGTTAATGTTAGAGCCGTACCTGGACCACTTGGAAGTGGTACTAGAGCAGGAAGGGCTACCATTTCATCAACTGCAGGTTATGTGTTTTGCATGGGGGTGCATCAGTAATGTTTCAGCCCAGCATTCTGGCAGTACCCATGACTCTCACATCTAGCACACAAGCTCACTGTACCATCTCTCCCTGCATGGTATGAAATTCAGTAGAATCCTTGTTGGTAAGTGCAAAGTTTTTGTATTCAAATTTGGTTCTGTAGGTAACAGATTAGATATGTATTCTTAAGTATTAAACTTCACCCCCTTTGTTGTTGCTGTGTCTCCCTTCCCTTGCATGCTTTGCAGATGATGATGGCTACCCATTGGAACCTTGGCATGACACCAGTCCTTAACACTATGGTAGCTGTTGAGGAGAAGTACAACACTGACCTGTCAGACAAGGATTGTCATTGGATGAGTGTTTGGCCTGCTAAAATCTAGTTTCTGTTGCCTTGACAAGTCTGTGGGTGTCGTTCAGTATAATCCTGTTACTGCATGTAGGATGTTTGCCATACATTGTAGTAGGATGTTTATCACATGTTGAAGTCAGCATAACATGATCATGCATCAGACTGGTGAGGTACTGGCCCATGATAGCAGTGCAGCTCCTGTTATCTTTCTACACAGCTATGATGATAGTGACAGTGGCCAGCCAGTTGCAGTAGAATAGAAGGATCTGCAGCAGGCTCGTGCATGGTATATAGCTCTGCAGGCAACAAGTCAGCATCTGAGTCAGAACAATGGGACATAACATTCACTTAATGATAGTGAGCTAATAAAAATCACATTGATAGTATTTAATGCATGCAGTGCTAGTTGTGGGCTATGCTGTATGGTGCATGCTCAACTTACATTGTACATCAGACTTTTTTTTTAAATGCATTACTGAAAATTATTACAAATTCTCTTTTGCATTTGCATTTTACTTTTGGAAGTGATTCAGTTGTACAGTACACCATTTATCTGAAATGTCTCCTGCACAGGCAATGAGAAAGGCATCAGGAATAGTGCAGTAGAATTCTTAACATTACCTACTGGTATGGCATGCCTAATACATGATTGCATGTCATCTGTAAATACCTTGACATTTGTTATTGTGGTTATACATACCAACATTATCAAAGTACTATTATAATTTATCAGAAAAATATGTTTACTTTTTGTCTTTTTGGTCAGTTGCTGTCCTGTTTATGTGTTTTCAGATGTAGGAACCAAGGCAGTAATTTGAAGACATAGTGATGATGAATATGTTTAACTTCTGCTCATTATCTACTTATAGCATGACATGTAGTCATTTTGTTGTGATTGGTGTATTGTGCGATTTGAACTTGTATTGTATATAAGATCATTGCATTTCATTCTGATTATCATGTGTTGTTTGTTCAGAAAATTGCATTGTCATCATCTGTATGGTGCTTCAGCACAAGTGACAACAGTACTAGTTTTCCTGGCAAGAGGTATTGACTTACTAATGTGACTTTTATTGTTCAAGTTACATATTATACATCAACAAAAGTACACAAGCGTACCTATGTGTTATTTATTTATTTATGTGTCATTTTATCTCTCGATTTTAACTTTTAACTTTTTTGTAACCTATTTTAAACTTTGAACTTTAAGGCAACACTATTTGTTATTAATTGTTTTAAATTATCAATTATTGAATTAACTAATAAGAATATGCATAAAAGCCCTTGTGTAGCAATAACACTCATTCTGATGAAGTTTCCGGTCAGGAAATGAAAGCGCTTAATCGACTTGTACTGTGTTTGTGTAAATAAATTTCTCTTTATTATGGACTGCAGAGTCTTGCGAGAGGATTATTTGCGACATTTTGAGACATTGTTCTTTCAACACTGTGAGACTGCCTTCATCGGTTTCCTGTAATTGGGGAATTCACTACTGTTTACTGGTTTTGCCTGAGTTGTTTCTCGTATCTTCCATTTTTTCTTCTATTACTAGGCATTGACTTATGTTAGTAATTAAACCTCTCATTTGTTATAACCAATATATATATCATGTTTACATATTCTGTGTATACTTTAAATCATGGGTGAAGAGTTAAACATCAATAACCCCCTGTCCCCTTTTACTAGGACGTTGAGAGCTATGGTGAGAACTGAATTCATATAAAATATAGCCATTTAAGTTTCAGTCTTCCTGTCTTTCAAGAAACAGCTGATTTGGCATAGTAGTATGTTGCTCTAACTGTAGTGCACAGGGTCCTGGGGCCAAGACTTGACAGTGAAATGCATAGTGGTAACACAGCATTTTATTCTAGCAGATTTCCAAGATTATACAAGCAATGTTTAAAATGTGTTCCTGGTTTTTAGGCTTTTGCCCCCCCCCCCATAAATTTTGGCTTTTTCCAGATTTCTTGTGTTGCAAAGTTGAGAGATACAGTTGTGTCAAATGGATTGTACAAGGAGCTGAGAGCTTCAGAGGAAGAGAAGTTTAGCGCTGCTTATGCTGAGTCTGCTTGCATTGTTAATAGCACATCAGGTAGTGTGCATGCTTTTGATGCAGAAGGCTAGGGGTTCTACTCCCATAGTATGTAAATGCATTGCTGATACTGTCCTGTGTTGTACTTTTAAAGGTGGTGGATGCTGCAGTCTTGAGAATGTCCTCTTTGATGGAAATACCTAGTAACTATGAACCTGTTATCAGTTTGCCATCCATTCCCTATTGCAATATTACTTTGCTTATCATTTTTTAATGTAACATAGGCAATTTATTCCTCAAGGGCAGGCACTTTATTTGTAGATGAAACAATGAAATATAACGTTGTTTTCTAGCAGCAGCCTCTTCATTAGTTACAGATCTCTTTAATGTGGAATTATTTCAATGACTTTTACTTCTGCAGAGATTGTGCATATTTACTGATACTGGTGGATTGTAGAAGTTTGAGTAGACTTTTATGATGGAATGTTCTGAATTAGGCAGTTTTGTCATTATTGGTGCATGCATTTTCTTTCATTGTTTACTGGAAAAATGTTCAAAACAATACATTTAAAACAGCCTCTAACAACTGTACTGTATTATACAAGGAATATAATTTAATACAATCAGGAATGTGTATCAAAGAACACGTATGTTCTGTGCGCATGAGGCCTATGATTTGAAAACAGCCCAAAGTTAAGTTTTATTTGCCACTGGCCAGATGTATTGTCTTTGAATGTGGGTTTCAATGCTGTTTCAATGAATGTGAGTTTCAAGGGCAGAGATGTTTTAATGCTAAGTCTATTGTCATTGTGAGACTGCGTTGTTTTGTTTAGCAGATGTCTATTAGTGTTTATGCTGTAAAATATAAAATAAAACTTTTAAATGAAATTCAAATCATTGTAGACGTAAAGGAGTATGCACATTACAGTGTTTATGGTAAATGGGGTAAAATAGCCAAGTAATGGGACATTGGAATGGCTGCAGGGGGAGGCCCCATTCGACCATGATTTTGTGAGGGGGGGTGGCAAACTCAATGACAGCCTCAGCTGAAGTATACCTCTCAACTGTCCAGAGTTTTGCAGAATGAATAGATTTTTGCGTCTTATTTTTGGTTTGTTCCTCATAAAATTTGTGGTTTTCTGGCAAATCATTTAGGAATAAAGTCACTAAATAATGAGAGATATTGAGTTTCAGACTTCATACCCTTCAGAAAATGCATGCTAAAGCAAGATCTGTTATTATATCAACTAGGTTTATATAAGAGCAATTTTTAGTACTGTTTGTATGTTCCCCCAATATCTTTGGCCTTCTGCAGATTTCCTGCATTAAGAGGTTAAGATGTACGGTCAAATAAATTGTTTTAAAGAATTAGGTATATCCAAACCTGTCAACTGTCTCCGATTTTGGCTCAAAATGTTGCTCTCCCCCTAATAATCCCTCCGCAAAATGGCAATTTTGGAAGAAAATGTGGAGGGTTTACAATTAATAAATAATTGTAATGATCAGAGTTATAGATTACTTTTATTTCAGAAATGCACGTAGATTCTCTTATGTTGTCAGCTGCTCAACTTAACAGTACTAATATTAAAAAAGTGTCCCTTCTTTGGCAGGTTCCCAGCCATATTGTGTGTCTATTTTATATTTTTTCATCTCATTTTTGGTCCATTTTTCATAAAATTGTGGTTTTCTGGCAAATTAGTGGCAAATCATTAAAGATGAAGTTAGAAAATAATGACAGACATTTGAGTTTCAGATGTCATACCCTTCAGAAAATTCATACTAATGCAAGACCTACTCTTCTGTTATCTTTCTAAGTTTATAACAGCAATATTTAAAAAGTATACTTATCTTTGGCCCTTTGTTCCACTTCTATTTATGGCTTTGTCGAGATTTCTTGCTCTGAGGTTGAGAGGTATGACAAATGTGTCAGGGCTATCACTGTCAGCCAGAGACATTTCTGTGACATACTTCTTGCACCTCACTCCCCCATGTAGTGACTTTGGATGTGTCCAAGCAAGGCAAGGAGCAGTTATGCAGTGTAAGTGTATAGAGTATCCCCTCATCCAGGGTCGACACAAGTACTATAGTGACTTTTCATCTGTCCTTCATTTTGCAGAATGTCCTGGTTTTCTGTCATATTTTTATACTGTTGATTTATGCTTCTTATTATTCAGAAAATGCATGTTGTTGCAGTACCTCTTGCTCTGTGTTTAAGTAGCAATGTTTTAATGACCATCAGATAAGCTTGTCTGAGATTGCAAGATGCAAGTAAGCTTTAATAAGCATACTGTTAAAGAATTACCAACATTGAAAGCATTTTTGTTGTTGCCATGCAGAGAATATTTGCATAACTAGATAACGTATAAGCCTTAGGTACTGAAATGCATATGACAGTATTTGTAACAAAGGACAAGATTACAGTAGTTTCAGAAGGTCATTACATTTGTTGGAGACAGACTTGCAGTTATCTTTGCAGGCTTTACTCTTAAACTAAACAGAATGCCAATCTCTCATGTGTGGTCCATAACCTGTGCAGTAATCCTTTAAGCAATTTATCTTGAGCTTGTTTCTTGTTTGCTATTCATTTTTAACTTTGATCATGTTTTCCCCATGAAACAAGTAGATAGTTGTTGTCAGGCAGCAGGTTATGTTTGGATAAGAAACGTTTTTACAAGTGGATGTATCACAGAGATTGCTACTTTCAACATGTTACTTGGTAGTTTTATAAAGCTGAATATAAATTATAATTAGAACCGCAGTGCAAGGAGAAGTGGTTTGAATTGAGTGCTGTTTGTTTTTTATACTTGATTTTGACTGGCATTCCAGTATTCCAGTAATGTATTTAAAAAGTAAGTTATTTTTTCATGCCTCACAATCTTTTTGTTTCCATCTAGATATTAAGTAAGCTGTCATGTAGTCAATGCATTGAAATATTTTTTTTCTTCTACACTTCATTTTGTTTTGATTGGACTCTCATAATGATGGTTTGGCACCCAGGGCAGCATATTTAATTAAAGTCCCAGTTTTTGTAGTTTTGAGCATAGCTCTACCCCTTTCTAGTTGACCACACCCTCCAAATTGGCCCCACCCATTCAGCTGTCTCCTGCAGCCCCCCTTTTATTTGAAGTCACCAGCCACCACTGCCCTAAAGACAATGTGGTCGATGGTCCCACTGATCATGAGCAAGTGTTGGCCTGTGGACTTGAGGCTGAGTTGCTTTAATGTTTGGATGTGGTAGATGCAGGTGAACATATAGACCCTGACCTCACAGAACTATGTGACCTAGACCTCGGCAGTAAAGTTGTAACATGGCCTGTGGACTGTTGATGCAGCCTTGCTGTCTTTCTCTGTCTCCATCTTGTGGAATTCCTGATCCACATTCCTGGGATTCACATGGGGTTTGGCTATCTCAGCCTCTAGGTATGTGGACTGTACCCTTTCCACACTCAACTGTCTTTGCAATGTTTGTTTGGTAAGCTTTAATTCATGTGTGAAGAGAGGCAGACAAGGGTGCTGGGTGTGCAACCATACTCTGCTTGATGACCATCATGGCAATATTCATGACCTCATCCATTCCCCTGTATTTCTGAAGTTCCTCATATAAATCTTGGAGTTTTCCATCCCTGCCTCACTCCTAGTACCAGTGGCCAATGCCTGAACTGTTTCATGGCACATTTGTTACTGGGCTGCCAAAGCCTTGTTGGTGTCTGGAGTTAACTGTGAAAAATGTATTTGTTTTTGCCTTCAACCCCCTTTTATAGGTGTGACATTGGCTAGTGTTACCTTGACTACAATCTCTGCATCAGGGTGTGCATGCTGGTGGGGTGCTTTATGATGCCTCCTCCTCACCTGCTGAAGTATCATGTCATTATTCTGCTGACACTGTAAGTTATCCATCCTACCTGTTGTGGTGAGGTGGGGTCCTGCTAGCACACTGTACAACTTTGTGTCACTGTCCTCAGAGTGTGAGAAGCATATGAGACTAATATCATCACTGACAGTCATTCAACTGTCAGCATTAACCTGCTATGGAAAGAACAAGAGGGGGTTGCTTCTGGGCTGACCCTGTCAAGAATTTACAGGTAGCTGAGACCTGTGAGTGATGTAATGCTTTATTCAAGAAGAAACGATTAGTCACACTTATGATGCCTTGTTTGTTGCCATTCTCCAACAATTTATGTGGATTTCACTCCAATAATGAGAAATATGAAGGATTAGATTTACACAGGGCCCACAGACAGTACTTGCAACATGATGTAATAAATTTGTATGTGTAATAAAATCTGCACTGCAGGATTATTACTGATGTAGTGGTCTGAAATCGCCGGTGTACACTTCACCTCTGATGATTTTAGTAGAAAACTTGTCAGCATCAAAGTCATCACCCCTTATGGACAGATGGTATTCCTCCTCAGGTGTTAGAGGTTGTACTGTGGAAGGGCTACCTCTGGCACTTGCACAGTCAGTTGCATTCTGCATAGTTTTGCTTTTGCATGCCCAGCTAGGTCATTTGTTTTTTGCTACACTGTGCCAAGATACAACTCCTTCATCCTACAGCATTCATGACAACCAGTACTTGATGGTATGCATTAACCCTTGATGCCTGTTTTGGCCCCCCTTTTACTAAACAGCTGTTTCCCATACATCCATGAGAATGTGGCTGTTCTCATGTCTCTATGGTGTTGTTTCCTGGTACTATAACATACTGAACCTATATGCAAATATTGTCTCACAGTTAACCCATGTGCCCTACACATGGCTTTCCAGAGTAATAGTTTTATTTCAAGTCAGTATTGCTTTTATCAAGTGTCATTTTCCTTGATAATACTGCTGCATGATGTTACTTAATTTTACACAGCTGTGTACCTTAATCTTTTGTTATTAATATCTTCAGGTGGTCAAGCTGTGATACACCATAATAGTCTTGTTAACATGCATGAATTACTCACTAATATTGAAACATGCTATACTTTATGCCCTTTAACTCTGTTAATCTGCAAGTGTGAAGCATGTAAATGGTGCCATACCAAGTCTCTGATGCTGGCATCTTCTGCCATATGTGCAACAGACTTGTGTATGGGTTACACCCCCTGTCATAATTAAGCATGCTGTACCTTATGTCATTTAACTCTATAGTGATACGCAGATGTGTGAGCCATGTTAAAGTGTTACACAACATTTACCTAATGCTGATGCCTTCTGCCCTATGTGCAACAGACTTATAAATGGGCTACACCCCCCTTCATTATTCAAACGCATCTTTCTGCATGTACCTCACAAAGCACATGCAGCAGCTGGAGAGACCACAGAGGTTTTTATCAGGTGAATCCAGGGCCTTAAACATCCACCATACACAGATAGACTAAAAGTCCTATCCCTCTACTCAGTTTCATACAGACTCCTCAGAGGTGATGTCTGTCTGGCATACAAGGCGATCATGGACCCCACCTTGATGAGACTGCTGCATATCCGCAAGTCAAGTTCCACTCGATTAACCCACATGCGTGGCCTCAACCTGGTCTGTGACATTAACAAAACTTGTTGGCGGGACAGATTTGTGTTCCAGAGACTCCCTCATCTATGGAATAGACTCCCTCTCCACATCAAGCAGAGTACCTCTTTACCCCTTTTTAAGTGCAACTTGGATAACTGGATGGGAAACAGAAAACATACCCCTGGGATTCCACCCATGTCCCTGCTGAACAGAGACATTGGGTGCTGATTTATCTAAACATAGGCTATCTCTTGACTAGGTTTATACAGGTCTCAGGGCCAGTAGCCTAGTAATCTCCTATGATCCTATGAAGCACGCTGTACCTTATGTCCTTTAATTCCGTATTGATATGCAGGCGTATCAGACATGTTAAAGTGTGTCACAACATTTATCTGATGCTGATACCTTCTAACATGTGCAGTGCAGCTATAAATAGGGTATACCCCTATCTTCCTCATATTTAAATATGCTATACATTATTAACTCTGATCTGAAAGTGGCTATATATAATATAAAATCATACATGGTTGCAATTCAAAATGTAGAATACATATTTGGTTGAAAATGTTTTTGTCAGTGAAAAAAAGAGGGAGAATGGACAAAACTGAACACTGTGTGAATCACATGGGGTCAAATTTAGTTTTAAATAGTGTAGCTTAGCAAGAGTGTGCAGGAAAATTGTTTGAATGAAATAATGATGGTTGTGAAGATGTGCAAGACCATGTTATAGCACATGGTGTGAATATGCAGGTGCTCATGGTTTAGGGTTAGAGTAAGCATTAGGTAAGGTGAAAGTCCGTGTTGTGCATGTTTTCTATTGTGTGTGTTCTGTGTCCTTAGTAGTAACACTCCTGCTGTACCATCTTGCTTATGTGTGTTAGCCCTAACAGTAACCCTGACCTTACCCGCTGTCCCAACTCATAATCCTACACATTATGTTACTAAAAACATTGTCGTTAACAGTATCACTACTTAAATGACACTTGAGCTTAGTTTTGTAACTAAGCTTTACTGATATAGGTTTTTTTTGTGGGAGAGAAGTATTCAGTGTTTTGTGATTCTGTCTTTTTTGTTCAACCATTTGTGATTCTCTCTTTTGAGTTTTCTTTCATGAAATAATCATGTGTATTATCCTGTGGGCCTCAAGATGAGTGGCAGGCCTATGTGTCATGCTACTGATGATATGCAGAACCTGATAGAGGCAGTGGTTAAGTGGGTAATACAGAGATGCCTTCATCCTTTTCAAACCCTCTTTCAGCGTGTTAAAGATTTGCTGACCCAGTTGGGCCCTGACCACTGAGCAAATGGAGACCACCCCCCCTCAAAACTGGGGACCACCTCTCTGAGTCAGACAGGAGGAAGAGGAATAATTGATGTCCTCTGGATCAGTGTGTGCCTGCCTGTAGACCTCCTTACCAAACTCCTTTTGTGCCTGTATGCCATTTGTTTGCCTTTTGTTCCCAATTATGTCAGCCCACCATAGTGTTCCTGTCTTTTGTGTTTTTTCTTCCATCACCCTTCCTTAGTTCTGTCACCTACACCTTCTTCCCTTGCTCCTTTCTCAACTTCCTTCTTATATATAAAAATTTGACAACATGAGTCTGCCTCTCACAAAAACCTAGTACCCTACTTCTCCCACCTTCTCCAGCAAAATACTCTTGAAGAATTCCTTTTGTGTCTTCCCTTGTCTTCTCTATCTCTCATTTCCAACTTTCCTAATGTCTTCATTGTCAACTTAAAAAGACCAGTCAGAGGTCTCCACGTCAGGACACAATTACATTTCCAAAAATAAGGCTTATACCTGTTTTAATTAATTTATTTACTGCATTTGTTGACCGGGAAAGTCCACCGGGCCTTGGAAGAGCCCATTTTCAGTGGAGGCCTGGGGAGAAAAGCTCCACAGTATTACATCCATAAGCTCCACAGTTCTACATACATAAGTAAATGAACAATGTTGATACATACAAAAGTAAAAAACAAAGTTGAAACATAGGACAATGTCATTCCATTAATTACATACAAAAATCCTTAACTATATGCAAGAGTAAACTGTGTTAATGTGTAGGATCAAGTATTATGGGCAGTAGTATGACATGAGAGGGAAAGCAATGGCAGAAGTGGCAATAATGTATTACAGCCAGCTATAGATGTGAAAGTAGTGATGCCATGTATTTGGATAAACACATGAGTATATACATATATTTGTTGAGTTCTAAGGTGAGCAGAGTTGACTTCAGGGTAGAAAGCTGGTGACAGGTCAGAGTTAGTCAAGGTGACAGAAATGAGTCAGAATGGTACAGAGGAGAAGAGGGGAGTGTTTTTTTTTTTTTTTTTTTTTTTTTTTTTCTGCCTATTGCTGAGATAGTTGGTAAACCATTGTAGGGTGGGAGGAGATATGCTAATACTAGAGCATTTAGTAAGCATTAGGGAGTGGAAAATGGTGTCAAATCCCTTTGCTAAATCAAGAAAGTGCAGAAACTAAGGAGCCAGCATCATGAGCTCTATTTACTGTGTCTAAGAAGGAAAAGATGGCTGTATTGGTGTTTTGTCCAGGCCTGAAGCCATGTTGAGTGGGGGAAAGCAATTGGTGTTTTACTAGATGACTTATGAGCTGTGTTATGGATGCATTTCTCTAATATTTTAGAGATGGGGGAAAGAATGGCAATGGGATGGAAGTTTGATATGTCAGAGTTGTTGCCGCCTTTATGAAGGGGGATGACAAATGCTTTCTTCCAGATATCTGGTATACAGGATTCTTAAATGGACCTGTAAAGGGGACTGCTGATAGGATAAGCAATGCAGGTGGCTGCTAGTTGTAGGTATTCTGCAGGTAGATTATCTGGGGCATTTGTACATGGTTTTAGTTTATAAAGAAGTTTTTGGATGGTGGATGTGGGAATGGGTGGTAGTGAAAAGGTGTATAGGGGATTTGAAGGGTTATGTGTTGATGGTGTTCCTAATGGGTCTGTGTTGATGGGTGGGAAGGTAGTTGTACGTTTGGTGATGGTGTCAATAAAGTATGTATTGAAGAGTGAAGCTAGTTCAGAGGGAGTTTTTTCTGGGTTTGGGCATGGGGTATTGTTTGTTCCTGGGTGGAGCAGGAAGTTAATTGCTCCCCAGAATTTTGGGGGATTTTGTTTATGCTGGTCTTGAATAGTTTGGATGTATTCTTTTTGTTTTTGACAACTAAGCATTTACCTGATTGCGAAGTTGTTTATGTTCCATGAGATTGGTAGGAGTTTTGTTTTTTTGCTAGGTTTTCCAGGCTTTTTCCCTAGAGGACATGACTTGCTTTGTGGTCTTTGCAAGCCAGCAAACATGTTTTGCTTTGACTCTCTTTAGTCTGAGAGGGGCAAAACTATTGAGAGTCCTGTGGAATGTGGAATTAAAGAATTCCACAGCTTCATTAAGTGGAAGAAATGTTAGTGGGCTCCAGTTTGTTTTCTGTAGGATGTCATTGAGGATATTTTGGGAGAAGTGAGATAGATCTCAGGTATATCTAAATTGGTGGTTGTTAGCTACAGAGGTGGGCTTACGGGTTATGAATGCTGGAGAGTGGTCGCTAATACTGTCAAGGAGAGTGCCGGAGGAAGAGATTTTATCAGGATCAGAAACCAGGATCTAGTCCAAGGTGAAGCCTTTGTTTCTGTTATTGTCAGGTCTGGTAATATCAGAGATTATCTGGGAGTAAATGGGAAGGTTAATATTTGTAGAAAGGTTTTAATTAATTTACTGCTGCCATGCTACACTCAGTGACGCTATCCTCAGACTTCCACAGAAAGCATGTGTACAGTAGCATCTGCTTCTGTATAATGAAAAAAATACCAAAAAACAATCATACATGTACAAATATACAGCTTCTCCTGCATTTAACCAAACACATTGAAATCTATTTTGTGAATTTGCAAACTGCCAGCCGTGTTGTGGGCATTTCCATGCACTGTTATGATGTTCCATAATCAGTACTGTTCATTCATGCTTAGCTGATGTACATAATGGCTCAGCTCCACTTTTCAAAGAATCTTGCTGCTTGAACACACATATAATCTTTTAAGTAATTTATTCCCACATTTCTTTAGCTGCTTAATCAGCATCCCATATGAATGAGATTCCCTGGTATCTCATCATGCCAGGATCCCACAAAAAGGGGATGTTCAATACCAAGCTATGTGTTGGAGATAGTTTATTACTGTAACCTTTCTTTTTGCTTCATTTACTTAATATCTTGATATACTTTTAAAATACATTAGTTTACCAAATAATTTTATATCATATGCTGAATTGGTAACATATAATATTGTCAGCAAAAGGTATATTTTTCTCACTAGTTTCATGTAGCCCTGTGTGGTTACTACTGATGTAATCACTGTTGGGATGTACTGCCAATGAAGTGAAATGTAGAATTAGTATTATTATTTATTTATGTATTTATTTTCATTGTGGATTATATAAACCACTACCCTCTAAACTTTTCTGCATTGGGTTGTTCTGTATGTTGTATCTGCCTTGTAGGTTCAATATGGTCAAATTAGTGAAATAAAACATATTTCTTAAGTTTGAAGGATAGATTGAAAGGTTGGGAAAATTTTTCTTATTGCTGTACTATTGGGTGCTGTTTTCTTGTGTCATACCAAATCAATGAAATTTAAAAAAATAATAAAAGGGTAATGGTATATCATGCAATGTATAGAAGGCTGCAACTGTATTCTCATTACACAGAATGTGATGAAAGTTGTTTTCTTTCCTTTGAAGGACAAACTGACAACATCTCTGTCTCATCATCAGGCAAGTCTAAAGCATCTTAAAGAAATAAAGTGCCAGCAAGAAATGAAGATATCAGAAATCACAGTAAGTCAGTTGTATTTAGTGTGTTTTAAAGTTTTCTATTATTTTCCTTTCTTTTCTTTCTTCCTTTCTTTCCCTTTTTTCTTACTTAATGTAGTAACATTTTTCAGGACCATGCCAGAAGTTTACAGCTCCACATAACATCAGAATTTGCCCAGCTTCACCAGTTTCTCCAGGAAAAGGAAGAAAATCTAGTCAAACAGCTGAAAGAGGAAAAAGTAGGAATTCTGAATGAGATGGATGAAAACTTGAGAAAAATTAAGGAAGATATTCATGCTGTTCAGGAACGAATCTCTAATATTCAGTTACAATTGCAGCAACAGGACACAAGGACTTTTCTAAAGGTAAAGTTATATTGGGCTGCATAAGACCCTGTGTGTTGTTTTAATACTGACATCTTGGCAAAATTATCAACTTTGATTCATCCTGTAAAGCTGCAGATCTATATCTGATGGAAACGTTGCAAAAATAATACAACTCTGTAAAACTGTGTTGTTACAGTCCCCATAGAATATATATATGTATAACAAACCCCTGGACTTGGTATTAATCTCCTTACCCTGTACAATATCAAATGTTACAGTGTTTGTTGCAAAGCAAGTGGTTTTTGCAATTAATTTTGTTGATAAGGATATCTCCTTGAAAATTTGTGTGAAGCTGAAAAATCCTGCCCTGACATCATGAAAGACTAAACCGACTGTAACTTTCTACCTACATTTAGTGTATAAGCTACAGTTTTACCATGTTGCATCCAGCAACAGGTGAGTTTTAAATTTTAGTAAGAAAATTTGTCAGGCATACTTCATATGTGGAACATTGTACATTGCATATTAATGCATATGATTATTTATTAGTGAAACATTAATGTAAATAAGTAGCTTTCATGTATCTTGTCTTTGATTGCCCAGAATGCTTTGCTAGATGGCATATTTCCTGATCTCTATTCCTCCACCAAACTCTATCCAATCACAAATCTACCTTTACCATCACATCCCTTGACAATACCTCCATTAAACTTAAACCTCACACTAAGCTGCTTGGCACCATAATCAACGATCAATTAAAATCCGACCTTCACATTCACCAGAGTATCAAAAAAACACATCAAAAACTGGGACTAGTTTACAGAAATAAGAAATTCCTCATCCCTAATTCTAAACCTTCCACGGCACAAGCTTTCATCCTTCCCCGCCTCCTCTGTGCTGCTCCAATTTTCACAAATATTCAGTCTTCACTACTCTCCAAATTTGAACAAGCCTATAACAAAATAGCTAGATTTGCCACAAATCTATGCTACAACTCTCACTGCTGCCTTGCCTTAAAAAAGCTAAATTGGTGAGAATTCTCCCAACTCCTACTATCAAAGCTACAAGCAGCACATTCAGTAGTCAACAAACCTACTGTCTGTGCCCCCCTCTCCTCACTTATATCTAAGTATACTCCCCAACTGTCCTCTTCACAGCTCTGATCAACATCTAATTGACATCTACAAACCCAACAAAAACATAGGTAAACTGCTATAAAAATACTTAGTGTCCGAGGCCTGAAACAAACTAAAGAAATATCTCACACCCAAAACACTTCAAAAAAGAGCTTAAACACTCACTTGCAAAGACATGGCACTGCCCCTGTCTAAACCCCACCTAACCCCCACTCCCATCTTCAGCCTGCATCTTTTACTTCACCACCTTCTTCTCTCTGGCTTACCTCCCTTGTCATTTCCCCACTTTCACAAAGATGTCTTACCAGACTTTTACATACAGCTATACTCTTGGTCAACATATATATTTAATATCTTTCTACAACTACATTACTTGTAAATTCCATTTACAAAATAGCCTTTTTATTATTTTATTACTTGTAAATAGCCTTTACAAAATAGTCTTTTTTGATTTTCACATTTTATGTAAATCATTTGTGCAGATACCCTTTTATAAAATAGCCTTTCTTATTATTTTCACTCCTGACTTTTTTTGCACATCCTGCTTGACTATTTTGTACATGATGTCACTTGTCTGTTGTAACTGCTGAGCTCGTTTTAGTTAAGAATACTTTGTTAATGATTGTTCTTCGTCATGTAACTGCTTAACTACTTACTCATGCTACCTTCTTTTTATATAGTTGTGTATTTATCTCTGTGTTCTAACAATTGCAGCTTTTCTCCTCAGGTCTCCACTGAAAATGGGCTCTTGCCCAGTTGGATTAACCCAGTCAGCAACTGTCAAATAAATAAAAATAAATAGAGTACTTAGATCATTACCAATAATTAAGTTTACACATCATTTTGTGGGTGTGGTCAGAACAAAAATAATGAGTCAACAGTGAAACTAAAATATCAAAGATTGTCATAAATAATTTTGTTTTTAAACCACTTGCAGCTTTAACATCAAGTGTAGACTAAGAAATTAACTGTGAGACATGGATGTAAAACGTTACAATGCAATTAGAGATTTAGAATATGAAAATTAAGAAAAAGACAAAGTATACATTAAATACATATGAATGTAGTCATTTTGAATTAATCACATTTCACTGAATCACAAATGTTGATATAAAGCACATTTGCCTGAAACTCATTTAATATAATCACATTTAACTGAAAAACACTTCATTAAAGCAAACATTCCTTCACATTTTTTTGTTTGTTGTTGCATGGGAACAAGCCTGCACCCTCAATTGGATGGCTTTGCCCAACATTCCTATATCTAAATACAGTTACTCCATGGTTGCACAACTGTTGAGAAAACACACACACACACACACACACACACACACACACACACACACACACACACACACACACACACACACACAGGCTCACTGATTCTTTGCCTTACAGTTTTCAGTCAGTCATGATCACCTTTAATGTTATTGCAGAGAAAGTCTGTTCATTGTCATCTGCCCAATTTAACCTTTTCCAAATTTCAGGTGGTTGTATGACTATGTAACCATCAACTGCCTCTTTAAAGCTCTTCAAATTCCTCCTGTTTGAATTTGATTTGTTCAGCTACTTCTTAGGTGTATCTCATTCATTGTAAGAGTTACTGCCACCTAGTGGCTGCACAGTGATCTGGTTTAAACATTTTGTTATCCAGCTAAAATATTTTTTTCACATTTTGAAGCATCTTTGTTTCATTTGCAGTTATACTGCTGATGTTAAACTTGGAAGTGATTTTGCAAAAAATGAAGATTATAGTGTGGTGTTTAATTTGTTAGCTACACTGTTTACTCGGTTGTCTAAGAAAAGTATGTCATGGTAAGAACTGGGCATGACTTACATATGACTGCAGATGATTCTGGAAAAGCAAAAAAGAAATGAATAATAATAATAATAATAATAATAATAACAATAATAATAATAATTATTATAATTATAATTTTGTAGAAGAGCAGCTTCTCACTTACATTGTGATTTCAGTTCTAAATCATCACGTGTTAATTTTCAGCAGTTATCCGACCAGCAAAACCTAATTGGTAACTTATATTTCTACAAAGTAAAACATCTTTTGTTGATGCATTTAGCATGGAAATATAACAGAGACACTGTACACTCATCCTTTCATGAGGTCATAGCAGCGATTTTTGCAGGCTGTCATTATCAAGAAAATAAAATACAAAAACAATGCACTTGTTTCAAACAGAAACTGTATAATCTGGTATTGTGTGTGATAAGGAGGTTATGGTCAACTCCAAGGGTTTGTTACACTTGCTTTACTACATGACTAACATACTTTGACTCTAGTCCTGTTGGGGCTGTTTGTATTAATAAAACATAAACAGAGAGCATATTTAAAGACTTTGTAGGTTAATGTAAAGCCATCTCAAGTGTGCTGGTTAAACATAATGCTTATAGTCTTTGTGTAAATTATGCATCTATAAAAACTTGTTAACTGCATAAATGTTTCTTCTCTGTAATATTTTGTGTCCGTCATCTAGCAGTCTCTTTACATCATACCAAAAAGGGCATGATGTATTTCAATGTATATCTTAAAAATACAAAATAGCACCAGAACTCTTGCTGGAAATTCACCTTTAATGCACCCCATGGTACTAAATACAACAGTCTATACTTTGCTGTTTGGTATACTTAATATTAATATGGTAGGTGCATTCACAGCCAAATCTTAGATGCATAGGTTAATAGGTAGGTACTAGGCTATTGGCCCTAGGGCCTATATAAGCCTAGCCAAAGGTACCCTGGCTTTTGCCACCCAAGAAAATTATTTTCCTGTGCCACTGTCGAGCAGAGCCACAGAAGTGATCCCCGGGGTGAATTTCCTATCTCCCATCCAATCATCAAGATTTTTCTTGAACTGTGCTAATGAGGAGCTTTGTTTGATATAGATAGGTAGTTTGTTCCAGAGTATGGAAAGTCTCTGGGACAGGAATATATCCCTCCAGCATGTTCTGTTTATTGTGGTGATGAGGTTTAGGTCCCTAGAGTGTGTAGCTCGTAGGGATTGGGGTTTCTTTAAGTGGAGCATGTCTAAAAGCTCTGGGTTTGACATAGCTTTGTGTGTTAGGCAGAGATCGCCTCTGAATAGGCGATATGCAATGGAGTAAAGCTGAAGTTTTTTGAGACGGTCTGCATAGGGCATCTCTTTGAGGCCGGTAAGCCTCTTTGTGAGGTATTTCTGTGACCTTTCCAGTTGTTGTAGATGTCTTGTGAGGTACATACCAAAAGGGGCATTGTACTCTATAATGGGTATAATGAGTGACGAGTAGAGGGGAACAATGACCTCTTTTTTCCTGGATGAGAATGAGAAACCTTTTGTGATGAGAAGGATTTCCTGACTACTGTGGCGATGTGATTATCAAAGGAGAGACTACTGTCCACCTTTGTCCCAAGGTCTCCTATCACACTTTCGGTGTTAAGTAGACTACCACCTATGTGGTAGTTCATGGGTACTGAGTTTTTACCAAAAGGAATGACAATGCACTTTTTGGCATTGAGCTTGAGGCCATGGCTTTGACACCAGGCATCTGTCTCAGCAAGGCCCTTTTGTAGGATGTCCACATCTTTTGGAGTTTTGATTATGGCTCCTAGTTTGTTACTCATCTGCGAAACTTCATTAGCCATAGACCTTCTGTGTTGGCCTGTACTTCAGAGAAGTAGATACCAAACAGGAGAGGACCCAGGACTGAACCCTGTGGTACTCCACTTGTCACTGGTCTGAAGCTGGATTTGGAGTCTGCTACTTTCACAGTGTGGGTTCTGTCAGTGAGCCAGTTGGCAACCCATCTTGTGACGTAGGGATTTATACCTAGTTTAGTGAGTTTATCTATCATTCCAGAGTGGGGGATGGTGTCAAAAGCCTTGGCGAGATCTAGATAGGCTGTGTGAACCACCTTACCCTCATCTACGGCTTTGGTGACTGCTTCAAAAAAGTCTATCAGGTTTAGAAGACATGATCTGCCTTTTACAAACCCGAACTGGGTGGGGTCCTGAGTTTGGAGATTACCAATGTCATTGTTTATAAGTTGCATGATGATACGCTCCATAGCCTTGCAGACCAGGCTTGTTAGGCTAATGGGGTGGTAGTTTCCAGGGTCTGTGGTGGCTCCCCCTTTGTGGAGTGGGATAACTGTCACTGTGTACCATTCAGTGGGCACATAGCCTGAGGTGAGGCTATGATTGAACATGGTACTTAGGTGGGATGCCAGTTCATTCTGTAGTTCATGTAGAACACAGCCTGGGATGTCGTCAGGTCCCATGGATGCTGTGTTCTTGGCTTTGGATAGTGTGTTTTTTACCTGTGCAGCCGTGATTACAGGAACTTTGCATTCTTCTGGTATAGAGATGGGCCCTTTAGGGGATGACAGAGGGGTAAAGTTAGCACTGAACCTATCTGCCAGGATGTTAGCAATATCTGTTGGTACTGTATATTTAGTGCCATTGTGCTATAACTCAGAGCAGATCTGAGTGTTTCCATTGAGATTCTTGACATAGCTATAGAATGCTTTGTGGCTGTCTTTAGAGTCAGTGGCGATTTTGTCTTCATAACTAGCTTTGGCAGATTTTATGAGGGATCTCAGCTTCTTACTGAAGATGACCAGGGAGTTTCTCCAATCATGGGATTTTACTCTTTTTTTGCAACAGTTTCTTTCTTCTGTTGTAGAGTTTGTTTATGGCAGGGGACCACCAGATTGGCTTCCTTTATTTGGAGGATAGCATCTTGGTTCTGTTAGGGATTGCATGATCCATGCACTCACATAAGTGCTTATAAAGTGCATTTGTGTAGGATTCAGCAGTCATACCTCTATTGTCTGTCAGCATGGGCGTCGTGAAGTTTGCCACTTCTGTCTTAAGAAGCGTGAAGTTGGCTTTGGAGAAATTTTTTACTGTGGTTTCCCTAATGGGGGGTGGGGGAGGGATGTGGATGTCTAGGGTGATTAGCTTATGGTCGGATCTGACCAACGAGGAATTGACCTCTGGTGAGGAGCACCAGTTGCCCATGTTGGCAATAACCAGGTCTAGGGTATTGCTGTCCCTGGGGGGAGTGTGGATAAGTTGATCCATGGCATTGGAATTTATGAATTCCAGAAAATGTTGAGCACAAGAGTTGGTACATGAGTAGTTTTCCCAGTTAATGGTAGGGTAGTTGAAATCGCCCATTATTAGGGTGTTAGGTTGTACCCTAATATTTTCCATTGTATTAAGAAATGAGGAGTGAGAATCCTGGAGGATGGTGGGGGATCTGTAGCAAGCTATAATTTGGATTGCGGTCTTGCCCAGAGTTAGTTGCACTTGGATAATCTCGGATGCATTATGCTGAGCAACTAGCCTGGAGGTGTGGATATCCTTAATGAATATGGACACACCTCCGCCTTTAGTGTTTTGGTCCAGGTTAGGTGGCCAAAAGGTGTGGTATGAATTATAGCCTGGTAATGCAGGGGTACTCTCTGAAGCCTTGAACCAGGTCTTTGTCACTGCACTGATGTCGATGTTCTCTATTTTAAGGAGTGCCTCGAGAGAGTGCATTTTGAGGTTTAGACTTCTAGCATTGAGTAGCAATACCCTCAGATTCTTCTTGCCTGTACCTGTTAGGGTGGTGAATTTGTCATTTGAACCTTGCCTAAAAAAGGCACTATAGGGGTGGCTAGAGCCTTAGCCAGTATCCGAAATCCCAAGGGTGACAGGTGCAGACCATCTCTGGCAAAGCATCGTGGCTTGTCGATCATGTCATCCCAGGCAGACAGATACTGGATCCCCTTAGAGTGACACCAGAAGCTTAGCCAATTGTTGAAGTCAATCATTTTGTCCTTGTACTGTGGTATCATTCTGGGTGATGGCAGGATGCTACTCAGGGCTAGGGTCATACCTGCCTGGGCAACAAGATCGGACAGCTCCTCCATGTCCCTTTTCATGTAGTCCAAGGAGGTACATCTCAGATCATTCACACCAACATGGACAATGACATAGTCATATTTGTACTTGTTGTGGAGTGACCTGAGTGCATGCGTTATGTGGCAGATCCTGGCACCCTACAGGCAGCTGACAGTAACTTTCTCCTTGTTTAACCTGGTGAGTGGAACATCAGTGTGCCTGACTATAGAGTCACCTATGACTAGAGTGTTGGGTACGTTGTTATGCCTTATGGGCTGTGGTTGAGTGGCACACTGAGTTTGTGGGCTATGTGTCATTTGGGTTGTGTTGGGGGGTGGAGGTTGCTTGTGTTTCTGCTTTGGAGGTCCCTGTTGCTTGGGCAGGTTTTTACTGAGAGCCTCCATGAATGTAGGTGTGTGTTTTGTGTTTCTATGTGTGTGTCTTGGTGGTGTAGGTTTTGAGGGACTATGTGCTGACTGTGGTGTGGCGCAAGTGTTTACCTTCTCTGCTTGACTGTCTAGTCCAGTCTTGGGTGAAGAGAGCTTTGCTTCCAGTTTGGCTATATAAGTGCATCTCTCACAGGTTATAGTGTTGGGTGGTAGGAGGAGAGGGTTGTCGGTGTACATGAGGCAATTACTGCATTTCCCCAAGATGCCCAGATTCATCAGGTAGACAAGAGAAAAAAACGGGGGCTGACCCTTAGACATGCCTGGATAGGTGTTTATTTGTTAAGTACTAGAAACTGTTTTCCTCTAGACAGTGAGGAAAGTTGAGTGCTGTAGTAATTTGTAGCTTATTTAGTGCTTACAATAAGTTCTGAACAAGTGCTGAAACAAAAAACTGGCTATTTCTAAGAAACAAAATTAAGCTAGAAGGCTTCCCTCTAACACAGAAAGGCTTGGGCCCTAGAAGCCTACAAATAGTCCTGGACACAGCAAATCTATATCCAGGCTAGACTACCCACAGGAAAGGCAGGAAACATCCCGTTCATAGACTTCTTTCATTGGATTGCAATTTACTTTTACATTGGGCAGCACATAATGCAGTTATACACAAATAGTCATTACAGAGCTTCAAAACTTGCAAACAGTATAGTCTTCTCTAAATTAAAAACTGAATTTACTAAGAGTGTCATACAGTCAGAACTGAAACATTATACTAATGCCATAAAGACCAGAGTCCTCAGTGATCTTACAAAGGTAGCTATTGTTCTACATCTGTTTTAGGTGTAGAAACACTTCTAAAGCTAGAAAATGACTTTTCTGCATCTGGCATTTTGACAGAAGTTGATTTCTAACCATTAATTTATGGTGGTGCTGCGGTAGCGTTGTCGCCTCACAGTAAGATGTCCTGTTCAATTCTCAGCTAGAGCGTCTTCTGTGTGGAGATATTCATGAATGGGTGTACCTTCGTTGAAGGTTGTGCGTCAGGGCCGGCAACTTGGCACGTAAAAATCTACTGCCAATCATTAGCGGACCAGAGTTCTGCTGTGGCAACCCCTAACTGGGAAAAGCCGAAAGACACAGCAAATTTAGCTGATCCTAGTGTGATGTAACTGATGCCAATGAAACAGGTCTTTCCAGGGCTTAGGTTACCGTCATAAATTTCAATAAGAGAACTTCAAATTAACATTGTATGAATGAAATTATGTTTATCTAATATTTTTTATTCTTTTATTCCATACAGGCTGAACTGATGCAATACCCACAAAATGTGTTTAGTATCAGCAAATTATTCTTATTGAGCTAAGTAGTTATCTTTAGCCTGCATAGCAAACATATACAGGTAACAGGGTACAATGAGTGTTGTACATCTTTATAAACTGTTTGCACGTAAATTTCCTGAATAGAATGTTTTAAGAGAAAGCTTATGAAAGGAATTCCATTTGAGAATAAAAAGTATTATTAAATAAGGAGTTATGACAGAAATAACAACAAAAGTGATTCCCTTTCGTAAAGTTTATAGAGTAGACACAGAAGTTTGTGAATGAATATCTAGTTAAGCAAAAACATTGAACCAGTCTTGCATAATCTGAAAATGTGAACCCACAGCATCCTCTGTATTCTCAAAAGCTTGCATGGCGTACATGATTAGGGTAAGAGGTAATGGTGGCAATATGGCGATTGAGCGATCCATGTACATGCCTATTTGACATGCGCAAGGGCTCTTGCACTAGTGCCGCACGTTCCCAGCCCCTGTATGCAAATAACCCCATTTGCAGGTGAAAACAATGCAAATGAGGTAAATCTGCTACCCAGGAAGCAGGAATCATGCCGTGCAAGACTAGCGTAATATGCAGAAATGTACTCGGTTAGTAACCAAGTATGGTTCTGCAAAATCCAAAAACGGGGACATGACAGCCCCAAATAAAGGCTGCATATCATTGAGGAAGCATGCCAATGGCCAAGTATAAGACACTGGCATTGCAAACAATGCAAAATATACAAAATACAACTTTTATTATATGTCCGCCGATCATGGCTGTTGAAGTATAGGGCAGCGGGGCACAAACAGGATCGGTGGGGAAACAAACAGGAGAGGACCCAGGACTGAACCCTGTGGTACTCCACTTGTCACTGGTCTAAAGCTGGATTTGGAGTCTGCTACTTTCACAGTGTGGGTTCTGTCAGAGAGCCAGTTGGCAACCCATCTTGTGACATAGGGATTTATACCTAGTTTAGTGAGTTTATCTATAATTCCAGAGTGGGGGATGGTGTCAAAAGCCTTGGCGAGATCTAGATAGGCTGTGTGAACCACCTTACCCTCATCTACGGCTTTGGTGACTGCTTCAAAAAAGTCTATCAGGTTTAGAAGACATGATCTGCCTTTTACAAACCCGAACTGGGTGGGGTCCTGAGTTTGGATTACCAATGTCATTGTTTATAAGTTGCATGATGATACGCTCAATAGCCTTGCAGACCAGGCTTGTTAAGCTAATGGGGTGGTAGTTTCCGGGGTCTGTGGTGGCTCCCCCTTTGTGGAGTGGGATAACTGTCACTGTGCACCATTCAGTGGGCACATAGCCTGAGGTGAGGCTATGATTGAACATGGTACTTAGGTGGGATGCCAGTTCATTCTGTAGTTCATGTAGAACACAGCCTGGGATGTCGTCAGGTCCCATGGATGCTGTGTTCTTGGCTTTGGATAGTGTGTTTTTTACCTGTGCAGCCATGATTACAGGAACTTTGCATTCTTCTGGTATAGAGATGGGCCCTTTAGGGGATGACAGAGGGGTAAAGTTAGCACTGAACCTATCTGCCAGGATGTTAGCAATATCTGTTGGTACTGTATATTTAGTGCCATTGTGCTATAACTCAGAGCAGATCTGAGTGTTGCCATTGAGATTCTTGACATAGCTATAGAATGCTTTGTGACTGTCTTTAGAGTCAGTGGCGATTTTGTTTTCATAACTAGCTTTGGAGGATTTTATGAGGGATCTCAGCTTCTTACTGAAGATGACCAGGGAGTTTCTCCAATCATGGGATTTTACTCTTTTTTTGCAACAGTTTCTTTCTTCTGTTGTAGAGTTTGTTTATGGCAGGGGACCACCAGATTGGCTTCCTTTATTTGGAGGATAGCATCTTGGTTCTGTTAGGGATTGCATGATCCATGCACTCACATAAGTGCTTATAAAGTGCATTTGTGTAGGATTCAGCAGTCATACCTCTATTGTCCATCAGAATGGGCATCGTGAAGTTTGCCACTTCTGTCTTAAAAAGCGTGAAGTTAGCTTTGGAGAAGTTTTTTACTGTGGTTTCCTAATGGGGGGTGGGGGAGGGATGTGGATGTCTAGGGTGATTAGCTTATGGTCAGATCTGACCAACGAGGAATTGACCTCTGGTGAGGAGCACCAGTTGCCCATGTTGGCAATAACCAGGTCTAGGGTATTGCTGTCCCTGGGGGGAGTGTGGATAAGTTGATCCATGACATTGGAATTTATGAATTCCAGAAAATGTTGAGCACAAGAGTTGGTACATGAGTAGTTTTCCCAGTTAATGGTAGGGTAGTTGAAATCACCCATTATTAGGGTGTTAGGTTGTACCCTAATATTTTCCATTGTATTAAGAAATGAGGAGTGGGAATCCTGGAGGATGGTGGGAGATCTGTAGCAAGCTACAATTTGGATTGCGGTCTTGCCCAGAGTTAGTTGCACTTGGATAATCTCGGATGCATTATGCTGAGCAACTAGCCTGGAGGTGTGGATATCCTTAATGAATATGGACACACCTCCGCCTTTAGTGTTTTGGTCTAGGCTAGGTGGCCAAAAGGTGTGGTATGAATTATAGCCCGGTAATGCAGAGGTACTCTCTGAAGCCTTGAACCAGGTCTCTGTCACTGCACTGATGTCGATGTTCTCCATTTTAAGGAGTGCCTCGAGAGAGTGCATTTTGAGGTTTAGACTTCTAGCATTGAGTAGCAATACCCTCAGATTCTTCTTGCCTGTACCTGTTAGGGTGGTGAATTTGTCATTTGAACCTTGCCTAAAAAAGGCACTATAGGCAATTACTGCATTGCCCCAAGATGCCCAGATTCATCAGGTAGACAGGAGAAAAAAACGGGGACTGACCCTTAGACATGCCTGGATAGGTGTTTATTTGTTAAGTACTAGAAACTGTTTTCCTCTAGACAGTGAGGAAAGTTGAGTGCTGTAGTAATTTGTAGCTTATTTAGTGCTTACAATAAGTTCTGAACAAGTGCTGAAACAAAAAACTGGCTATTTCTAAGAAACAAAATTAAGCTAGAAGGCTTCCCTCCAACACAGAAAGGCTTGGGCCCTAGAAGCCTACAAATAGTCCTGGACACAGCAAATCTATATCCAGGCTAGACTACCCACAGGAAAGGCAGGAAACATCCCGTTCATAGACTTCTTTCATTGGATTGCAATTTACTTTTACATTGGGCAGCACATAATGCAGTTATACACAAATAGTCATTACAGAGCTTCAAAGCTTGCAAACAGTATAGTCTTCTCTAAATTAAAAACTGAATTTACTAAGAGTGTCATACAGTCAGAACTGAAACATTATACTAATGCCATAAAGACCAGAGTCCTCAGTGATCTTACAAAGGTAGCTATTGTTCTACATCTGTTTTAGGTGTAGAAACACTTCTAAAGCTAGAAAATGACTTTTCTGCATCTGGCATTTTGACAGAAGTTGATTTCTAACCATTAATTTATGGTGGTGCTGCGGTAGCATTGTCGCCTCACAGTAAGATGTTGTCCTGTTCAGTTCTCAGCTAGAGCGTCTTCTGTGTGGAGACATGCATGAATGGGTGTACCTTCATTGAAGGTTGTGCGTCAGGGCCGGCAACTTGGCACGTAAAAATCTACTGCCAATCATTAGCGGACCAGAGTTCTGCTGTGGCAACCCCTAACTTGGAAAAGCCGAAAGACACAGCAAATTTAGCTGATCCTAGTGTGATGTAACTGATGCCAATGAAACAGGTCTTTCCAGGGCTTAGGTTACCGTCATAAATTTCAATAAGAGAACTTCAAATTAACATTGTATGAATGAAATTATGTTTATCTAATATTTTTTATTCTTTTATTCCATACAGGTTGAACTGATGCAATACCCACAAAATGTGTTTAGTATCAGCAAATTATTCTTGTTGAGCTAAGTAGTTATCTTTAGCCTGCATAGCAAACATATACAGGTAACAGGGTACAATGAGTGTTGTACATCTTTATAAACTGTTTGCACGTAAATTTCCTGAATAGAATGTTTTAAGAGAAAGCTTATGAAAGGAATTCCATTTGAGAATAAAAAGTATTATTAAATAAGGAGTTATGACAGAAATAACAACAAAAGTGATTCCCTTTCGTAAAGTTTATAGAGTAGACACAGAAGTTTGTGAATGAATATCTAGTTAAGCAAAAACATTGAACCAGTCTTGCATAATCTGAAAATGTGAACCCACAGCATCCTCTGGATTCTCAAAAGCTTGCATGGCGTACATGATTAGGGTAAGAGGTAATGGTGGCAATATGGCGATTGAGCGATCCATGTACATGCCTGTTTGACATGCGCAAGGGCTCTTGCACTAGTGCCGCACGTTCCCAGCCCCTGTATGCAAATAACCCCATTTGCAGGTGAAAACAATGCAAATGAGGTAAATCTGCTACCCAGGAAGCAGGAATCATGCCGTGCAAGACTAGCATAATATGCAGAAATGTACTCGGTTAGTAACCAAGTATGGTTCTGCAAAATCCAAAACAGGGACATGACAGCCCCAAATAAAGGCTGCATATCATTGAGGAAACATGCCAATGGCCAAGTATAAGACACTGGCATTGCAAACAATGCAAAATAACAAAATACAGTTTTTATTATATGTCCGCCGATCATGGCTGTTGAAGTATAGGGCAGCGGGGCACAAACAGGATCGGTGGGGAAACAAGAAAATAAACCTAAAAAAAGCAGTCAGTATTCCACCATGCAAGTCAATGGTAGGCACAAGACAACCTGGCTAGTGAGTAGTGGTTGCCAAGAGGGGAGGCACAGTGTGACACATGTAATTATGCATTAGCAGGCAATCCTATGCAAATGAGGGGAAGAATAGTGAATCCCAATTTTCCCCAACATGTGAGGCAGGTCCCAACAGTGTAAGAACATAGCTGAGTGCAAGACTAGGAGGTAAGTGAAATCACAGGTGGGTGGGTGTGTCAGGCATACTGTAAGTGGATTGGAGCCCTGTGGCTTGGGTATGGTCCTAGCTTAGCACAGCCAAGCTAGGGGGTGTTTCTAAACCTGCCTAGCACTCTTTACAAAATATAAGCTGGTGTGCGCACCATGCACCGGGATTTACAGGAAGAAAAAAGAAGTTAAACCAGGAAACAGCAGCAGTGTGCACATCTGAGTACTCTGTTTGCATATCACGGCCTCGGGCCCAAACAGAAGGGCAATGGGAAGGGAAATCAGCAATAGGAAGGTAATCAAGGAAAACTAGCATATCTGGCAGGTGAAATGTATCAGAAGCAGCCAATTACACAGGCAGCAGCCCAGCCCAGAACACTACTATAAACTAAGCAAACACATTCCCCACTGGTTTTTCCCACACCCTACACCACCGGTGTATACAAGCGGGGAAATTTTAACAATCAAACCTACAAATTGAGAAGGGCTGCAGCAGGCAACATAGTACAACATGTGCAAGAGGCTGAGGGTGGTGAGGATGTGCATGCTGCCAAACAAACCACAGTGAGGAGACGGAGAAGAGTGTACAGACCCAGGGTAACCTACCAGGGGCTACATGAGCTGGAGATAGTGGAGCGCTATAGGGTGGACAGAGACCTCCTACAACAAGTAGTTGAGCTGTGCCGGCCACACCTGACACACCAAACTGACCGAGGGGAACCCATCCCAGTGGATACCAAGGTATGTGTAGGTCTAGATATACTAGCCAAAGGTACCTCCCAAAGCACAACTGGGGATAACATGGGGATCTCACAGGCATCAGCATCCAGAGTATTCCACCAGTTCCTGGATGCCATGGCAACAAATGCGAGTGAGCACATATATTTCCTCAACACCCGTGAGGTGTTGACCAGCAATATGTGTCTCTTCCACCAAATAGCAGGATATTGGGTCTATATTAGAACACTGAACTTTCAAACTTTTGAGTGTTCTAATATTGACCCATTTTCAGTGAACCCTGATAATATCGAAGAAATAGAAAACCAAATTTTTTCCTAGGTAAAGAATTCAGTTGTCTGTTTCTGTTGCTTCGGTATTTTTAGCTCTGTGGTGGAAAGTTACGCATCAGGTTCAGGTAAGTGTGCGATTGTATGAATGTGAGGGTAAGGGCAGGGTAGGTGAGTTAGGGTTAGGGCACGGGTCAGGTAAGTGTGTGATTGTGTGGATGTGAGGGTTAGGGCGGGGTAGGTAAGTTAGGGTTAGGGCGCGAGTGAGGTTACTGTGTGACAGTGACAGACCTTAGGGTTAAGTTTTGGGTTAAAGTAAGTGGATAGTTAGTGGTGTATGTATAGTTTAGTGTAGGGTTAGGTGTAAGAGTTTAGGTGTTTGTGTGTGGATTGCTGTTTGTTTGGTGCACTTGTGTTGTGTGTATGTGTTTTGTAACAGCAAATTTTTTCCCTAGGAAAAAAATCGCTGTTCTGTATGTTTGCTGTTTTAAATTTTCGATTAATGGGATTCGGTATTAGAACACTCGAAATTTTGAAAGTTCGGTGTTCTAATATAGACCTGAATACCCTGGGGTAGTGGGTGCTATAGACTGCACACACACACATATGCTTCAAAGCACTACCTGGTGAGCAGGGTAGTGCCTATATCAACCGCAAGGGCATCCCCTCCATCAACTGCCAGGTCGTATGTGATGCCCAGGGCATTATAATGAATGTGTGTGCTGGCTGCCTTGGAAGCTATGACAATTCCCACATATGGCATCTGACGCAGCTGTACAAGAGATTTGCCAATGGGGACATCCCCTACGGTCACCTAGTGGGGGATGCTGGATACACACTGGACCCGTGGCTGATGACACTCATCAGAAATGCACACACACCTGAACAACACCATAATGAGGCACACACACAGGCCAGACATATAATAGAGCATGTGTTTGGGATGCTCAGGTCATGGTTCTGGTGTCTGGACACATCCGGTAGACCCTTGCAGTATTCACCAGCTACATGTACCCTAATTGTTATGGTATGTGCGATGCTACACAATATGATCCTGTGGAAACAGCTGCAGCAGGAACAGCATGAGGCAGGGCCACACAGCCCCCCACCAATGTCAAGGCCGGCACAGGCACAGAGTGACCCGGAGGAGGAAGAACCTGAGCCTGCCCCAGTAGGCAGAAGGAGGCGTGCCTAGTATGCCCTGGCCATGGCAAAGAGGCAAAGCATAACACATGCACTGACACAGTAGGGTCCCAGGGAATGACACCTCTCTCCGACTCACACATACAGTAAAAGGGATGCTGAACATGACACCACCTATGCTGAATCATGTATAGGGAGTGTACTATGTGCATCCGACATAGGCAGCCCACCAGCACCATCTGCAAGTCTGGAACACCCACAAGGTAAGTCAATCAACCTACCAATTGCCAATTGGAGTAGAATGTGTTGTCACCTGTAGCTATGGTATGTCTGTGCGCAAGCAAGGGAAGTGGGTGGCTGAATGTTACAATAGCAGACAGTAGACACCCATAGTGGCACCCTGACATGTGTAACACATGCTGGAGTTACAACAGTAGCCAGTAGTACACAGGGAGACAGAAGCAACTGCAGGAAATGTGCTGTGAAAAATGTGTGTCCATATGACCCACACATGCCAGTCAGGACGGTTCACATACCCAACAACAGTCACAGCCAGCAGGACAGGTGGACACAAACCCAAACAGGGCCTGCGCCATGGTCCCAGAATGATGGCTAGGGTTAACCCCACCCCCAGGCCTACACAGACAGACCACAGCAGGGCAGGCAGTGGGATGCCAGTTCTGAAGGTAGGATGTCAGACAATAATATGTAGAGCAACCAAAGCCATGATCTGCAGTACACTGGTGTGCTTCTAGACATCATGATAGTTAGCAAGACAGAATGAAATGGAGTGCATGACATACCAGTGCAGTCATATCAAATGTGTACAAGTGTCACTTGTGCCCCCCATCCTACATAGCAATGTAATGACAGTTGGGTGTGCCACCCCCACTCCCATGTAGACATGTAGAAACAGTCAGGTGTGCACCTAACCCCACTCCAGCATAGAAATATAGTAACAGTCAGGTTCCCCCCAATCCTGTGTAGAAATGTAGTAACATGCATCAGTAGGTATAATACGAGTGGAGCAGAGATGTCCAGAGGTGCCCAAGATAGCAGGATAGGTTGTAGCATGTGCACAATATGCAGGTCTGTGTGTGTTAGGATGGTGTGTGTTTCATATTGTGTGAGAGTGGTCAGTATGTATGCATGTCGAGGTAAGACCTGGTGGCCATAGCCCAGTATTGCTGATGACAGGGACAAGCCCTCAGAATTGCAGTGCCAAAGACAATCCCCATCAGTATACCACCTGCTAGCAGTAAGCCAATGTAAATGTATGGTGGTAATATGTGTCACCATCTGAAAGACATGGCATGGATGTTGGGCTAAATATACATTTCTATTTCAGGGGAAAGTACCCCAGACATACAGTATACATTGTATCACTATGAAATGGAGACACCCTTGGAATTGTACATACAGATATGCATCACAGCAACTGGTCCTGTAGTAGGGGATACTGGTGATGTCCAGCCGTACACCTGCAGATCATAAAGGAGGTAGGACTGATGTATTGGGAAATAGTTGGTGTACCTGCACATACCAGCATACCTGGAATGCCCCATGCATATCTGTGTGTCAGATGCAAGTAGTGCCCATAGCACACATGCACCCAGCTCATGCAAACACCACCAACAGGTACCTCGCTGGCCATATCCCTGCTGTGGGGAATGGGTACAGTATGACCCCTCCTGTACATGGCAATAGTGGAAGAATGCAGCATTAAGTGCAGGTGTCCCATGCAGATGTGTCCCTAGCTGTACGTAGCACCCTGCCTGCATCCACACCACCTGATCAAGACTGATAGAAGGAATTTGCATGAACACCTATCACACCTACCCTGTCACCCCAGGGGAATATACTGTATGGTGGTCTGCGACTGTAGGCCTGATAGAATGCAACGGCCTGCCACATGTGGCCCACAGCAACACCTAATGCCTCACAGGCCTCTGTCAAAGGCTTGTGTCTCACATGTACTGCCAATGCATGTGAAGTCATGGACACCCAAATAACAACATAACAGAATCCACATAAGCCATATGCAAGGTCATGTGGACAAACCACAATAACATGTCCACCATGTCCCACTGCATGAACTGTGGACCAACACTAACACACACCTGTGATGGTGCGATACCTTTAGGGAAAGTATCAGAGAATGTATGCATAATGTCTGGAAGAGTTTAGAATAACAGGGGGGGTGCATGGGCAGCATGGAATGTGCAGAGTCTGACACCAAGCTGTGTGCCCACACTATCCCCGGCTGCAAACACAAATGGTTGGCTACACACCTGCCCATAAACCACAATAGGGTTAATGTCCTGAGCCATGACTCCTGCCTCTGGGCAACCTCTGCGAATCTGTACAGCTGTGAGATATTGCCACAGCAAGATAAGTCTATACCGTCTTGTCAATGGGTGTACAAGTATGGGAACCCCACCAGCACTCTACCAAGGTGCTGAACCAGATACACAGACCCAGCAGCAGGTGTCTGCAGCTCCTCCTCCAGAATGGCATAACTTACCATGAATACATAGGTGTCTGCTCACAGTACCAGACACAGCTGCAATCACCCTTATCCCCAAAGACAGCACTGTAAGCAAGAATGTCCACCTGGCAGTACATGGAGACAGAAAACATCACTGTGTATAACAATACACATGTCTGAATATCTCTGCTAACAGCGATACCATGCAGCTGAAGCAGCACAGACACAATCACCTACAGTACACACTATCCCCTGCACAGTTTGTCCCCACATTGCCTAATGATCAACAGATACCCAGCAGAAACACCTTGCTAACTGTAGGTGTACAACACAAAGATCTGCACTGGAGTACAAACTACCTAGTATTGATCCACACATTCTATACAGAAGGGCATACTGGGCATGCTCACACACTTGAGAAATGAAGGCAATGTCAGACAACAACATACTGAAAGGTCATAGTGGGCATGCTCACAACCGTAATCAAAAGAAGCCCATGTCTGCAAACAATAATGGACGAGACATATCTGGCAGTCGCAGATGTTAATGCAGACACTCCTCAGTATGCACCACTCATGTTTTGCATACACAGTGGATAGGAATACATGCATATATCCAAGGACAATGCACTATAATAAGCCAAACGTACACGTACATAGATGTGTGGGAGAGAGTGACTGCGACAAGGAGCCAACCATTATGAGGCTTGTCCCACCCAGCACACAGTGAAATGACTACAACCACATGATGCTCAGATGTCACTCACTGTAGACATTAGCCACTGGTATCTGTCATCATTACGGACTATGTGGTGCAAGTGCTAGCTGTGCAACATGACTGTACAAGGAAGTAGTCATCTAGCCACTGTATACATGTACCTGTGGAATATAACCCTGCGTGTGCTCTCATGTGGTGTGTCAACCTCAAGATGAATGGGTTATGGTCCATGCACATACACTGCCCTCCCCATAATGCTATTATGACAAATCCACTGAAGTCATCCACTTTGAAATACACCCTTGGGAAAAGTGTAGCCCAGTAATCTCTGTAGTGCATCCTGTAACTGTGTACTGCTATAGAATGATAAAGTAGCTAGATAGGTGTTCTAACCCCAGACATGGGAACTGTGTGTGTGTTAGTGTGTGTGTCTGTCTGTGTAGAGAGCAATGCATTTTAGTGTAGCCACACAAATTACAATTCCTATACTCGACTTTGGCAAGCCTGCTGATGTCACCCACCTAGAAATACACCTCTGGGAAGATTGTAGCCCAATAATCACCGTGGCATGTCCCATAACTGTGTACTGCTGTAGAGTGATAAAGCAGCTAGGTAGATGTTTTAACCCCAGCCATGGCAACTGTGTGTGTGTGTGTTAGTGTGCGTGTCTGTCTGACTGTGTAGAGCGCAATGCTTTTTAGTGTAGCCACACAAATTACAATCCCCATACGCGACTTTGGCAAGCCTGCTGATGTCACCCACCTAGAAATACACCTCTGGGAAGATAGTAGCCCAGTAATCACCATAGCCTGCCCCGTAACTGTGTACTGCTATAGAGTGATAAAGTAGCTAGGTAGGTGTTCTATCCCCGTGTGTGTGTGTGTGTGTGTGTGTGTGTGTGTGTGTGTGTGTGTGTGTGTGTGTGTGTGTGTGTTAGTGTGCATGTCTGTCTGTTTCTGACTATGTAGAGAGCAATGCTTTTTAGTGCAGCCACACAAATTACAATACCTAGACTTGACTTTGACAAGGCTGCTGATGTCATCCACTTAGGAATACACCTCTGGGAAGGTAATAGTCCAGTAATCTCCATAGCACGTCCTATAACTGCATACTGCTGGATTGTGATTTACAACTGTGGCAGAGTTCCATCCCTTCCCATGCCAGTTCTGGATGTTTTGTGTGTGTCCATGTCTGTATACGGAGCAATGCATTATAGGCTAGTCACACACAGTAAATTTCACGTGGCCCACTTTGGCAATCCAGCTTATGTCATTCTTTGTGAAATACAGCTTTGGGGAAGGCATTTCCTAGTAATCCCCATCGTGTGTCCTATAACAGCTCTATGCTATAGTGTGGTATAGACCTCTGTCAGGGATTCTATGCCCACACATGTCGGTCGTGGATGTTTTGTGTGTGTCTCACTGTCTGTGTAGGGAGCAATGCAATTTAGGATAGTCACCTGCAGTACATTTCAAATGGCTTACTTAGGCAATCCTGCTGATGTCATTCATTGTGGAATACACCTTTGAGGAAGGAGTACCTCAGTAATGTGCATGGCTTGTGCTATAACTGCATAGTGCTGAGGTGTAATAAACTAGTTAGGCAGGGGTTCTACTCCGAGACACGACAGGTATGCGTGTGTGTGTGTGTGTGTGTGTGTGTGTGTGTGTGTGTGTGTGTGTGTGTGTGTGTGTGTGTGTGTGTATCCATATCTAGTATCTTGTGTAGAGGTAGTTGTGGCCAATGCGGAGCAGGTTTTGCATATGTCTTATATGGCAACCCTACTATATAGCATAATGTCCACCATACAGGGATAACAGATGTGAAATAGCTGAGAGGCTGGGGTGCAAAGCCATGCCCATACATGTGACATCAAGACCAGGCATTCACATTTAGCAACTCCAGTATTACCCAGAACACACTCTCAACACATGTCTCATATGCACCCACATGCCTAAGCAACAGCCAATATGTGGGTAGTACACTACATATTGGCCACTGATAGAAACCATGGAGTGATAGCAGTGGGCTACAGAGGGCATGTCCTCTGTCCATCTGTCCAATATGCACGTACATGCTGACAGTGCACCTCTCCCATGTTCCCCAATGGACACCTGCACCACCTGTGATGCCATCACGTGTCCCACAATGGACATACCATGCTTGACAGCATGCCCTGTATGGACAGTTGCTACTGACACCAGGGAATTCTGTCAGCATGATATCAATGTAGGTGCAGGTAAACCTGGTGCCCATTACCAGTCCCCACCACAGGGGGCAAAACTGGCACATATAATGGTAATCTGAGTTCAGAACATGGGCCAGACACCCCAGGTACAGTTCCCCATGTCACTGTATATGCATGTGGGAGGTGTGCCCATCCCAGAGACCGTCCATGTCATGGGGAAAGGAACACATACACAGCATCGATTCACAGCATTGGCCACACACAATAGTCACCCAGGTGACTGGATGAGGGATACAATACTCACCTGTGTGGGCAAGAGCGGAAACTACAGCCCTGAGACACAATGCAGACCACTGTCATGTGGCCTGATGCCAAGGTATACCCATCGCCTACCCTTGTATAGCCTGCTGCCACAGTCGACCACCACACAACCGTGCAGACATGCACCCATGCATGTCAGTACTGGCACTCTGTGTGTTTGTCTGTGTGTTGTATGGTGTGTATGTTCACAGTCACACTCACTACAACCCCCATGCACATACAGAAGCATGCTGTCAGATGTCAGACACCTCCTCATACCCTTTGCCCATACCACCTCCATATGACCAGTGTGGTGCATGTGGTACCTGCACAGTGATGTGTTGTGGCAATCCTGCTACTGATGTGCTGCACCCCTGGCACTGCCAAGTGTGTTGATGTGTGTGTGTGTCCCTGTGAGAGTGTGGCTGTGTTGACACTGGCACCTGTTCATGCTGACAGGCACATGTATGTCACCTACTATATAGCTACCTTATCCCTGTTACAGATGTCACGCACCATCACAGATATGTTCTGGTGGCTCCACAACAGATAACCCATGTGGTACATCCAATAACTGCATCGAACTGTGAACACAGTACATAGTTGTCAGGAGTTTGATACCCTATGCTGGTAGATGTGTGACACAAACAAGCTGCAGTTTTACTCCACCACCCCTCCCTAACATGTCTTTGCCTCTGTCTACCTCTCCCACTCCCTCTCTGGTGGATGTGGAGACCTACACCAGCTTTGCTTAGGCAGCAGCATGTGTATTTTAAGTGACGCTCATGATCAGCTGATGGCCTCTGCATGAATCGCAGCCCTCCCCTAGCTGATTGCATGTGGAACAGCTGTGGTAACAGTCCCATAGCCAATTGCATGGAAACACACTCCGATATCTAGGAACATCATGGTGGTGTTGGCCCTTGTCATTCACTGTGAGCAGGAACTAGATTTGTTAGTCGGCAACCAGCATCTGCGATGGATTGGGACTTTACCTTCAACAACATACACTGTGGAAACAGGGCAACACACAGGAGGGGGTTGTGCCTGACCCACCTACAGACTGTAAGTGCTGCTATACTGCATGTGGCATACTGTTGGTTTAACAGTGTGTTTGTGGATAAACTTTCCTACATGTCTCCATACCTGCCATGTCAGTTCCATGTTTATGTGGAATCCCCATCTGCAGGGTCATCTGCAGACAGGGCAGTGTGTGGTAGCATTGGTTCTAAGTGTTACCTATGGAGCATCTATCTGTGAACTGCAGACGGTAGTGTTAGGATTGCAGTCTATAGATGGTGAAAGCTATGACAGTTACTGGTGTCTTATCCCTCATAGGACATATGTTACTACAGACCCTGTTACAACAGTAAATGTATGAGGTTATCACAGCAACATGCCATTAATGGTCCTGTGTACGTGCTGCCAGCCACAACTCTGCCAGCCTGTGTACATATGTCGTGCATGACGTGGTGCGTATTTGCTGTACACCATAATTAGTATCATCATATCCGCTAACATGCCAGTGTGCTATCAGACCGCCCCACATATTATGTCCAGTAGGGGTTATATTTGATGACATAACCTGGACATTCTGTGGATGTTTGTACAGTCCTACTTGTGTGTGGGCATTAGTGTTACAGATAGCAGGTAGAAATAACTTCTACAGGAGAACTGGCACACTCATATGTGTAGGAGGTTCAGGGACTACAGACAGAGTGTGAGTAGAGCCATGTTATGCTTTGTATAGTACTGGTGATACAGGGTGTGTGTGTACATACTACTTTACCTTGGAATGCAGTCTGCCTGCATAGCCCTCAACTGTGGGCCTATCCTATTGGTGGCCAGAGTTGTGCCTAACATGTGTTGTCTGTCCACCACACAGGTCCTGTGTCTGATATCCCACTGACAGTGTGTGTGGAGTGCTATCAGTACATGACCTACATATCAAGCTTTGCACATATGACATGCTGTGGTGGGGTGTTCCATAGTGGACTTTGAGGATATTACATTGCCATTGCTGCCATCAGTCCATGTCTGTTGTAACACCCACACATATGGTGGGGCTGGGGCCATATATGTGTGGGTGTCACCTACACAATACGTGCATGCTCTTATGCACTCCAGAGGCCAGTGTATGTAACAGTGGTATATGGCCCTTTATTATTGACTTTGGGGGGCACCATCAATTACCTTGGCTGTTAAATATGTGAGGGTATCAGGCGTAAGTTGCCATAAGGTATCTGGATGTAAAGTGCTGTATACTTCACCTATATATACATCACGTACATATATTCGGTTATTGCATGCCTACTGCCACCCACCAGATGTACTGTTCTGTTTGTCATTGTGCATGTGATGGTGCCAGTTATGCCTTGTTATGTCACAGTTACAACCCATGTGGTCACATGATGTCCTTACCTCCCACTGCTGTTGTACAGAGTGTAGATAGCGGCTGCTGAACTATACACCTGCAATACACACTGTTGATCGTTTGGTATCCTGTGGCCCAGTCAGTCCTCACTACTGAACAAATCTAAGGACTTGGCCTGGACAGCGACGGTTGTGAACCTTTCCTGACTACTGCATTAGTATAACTGTTTCATGGTTGCATTCCTCTGTTTATATGGATGTCACTGTCTGAACAGCAATATGACATGGCATGTAGAACTGTCATGGTACAAAATGACAGGTATTCCATTTCTGCAAACCTGTGTGTGGAGTTTTCCCAATGACCTCTCTCTGGGTATATGTTGCAGGCAGTGGTCGTCATTTGTATGGGTGGCCCATACATTATCCAGTTGATCAGGGGTTAGCTGTAGCCATAGTGGCTGTGCCATATTATGTGCACTGACTACATATGTATCTTACTGTATATATATATATATCTGTGTGTGTATTTGTAATCACATGTATATCCATATATATGTGTATATATCTATCTATCTATCTATATATATATATATATATATATATATATATATATATGTGTGTGTGTGTGTGTGTGTATACATATGTACATATGTATGTATGTATCTGCATATCTGTGTCTGTGTATCTGTATCCTGGGGATGTTGCTGGCTATCACAGTTTACATTACCTTTGTGAGGCAGACTGTACTGCATGATATGTCAACAATACCAATCTGACATCATACAGGTAGGATGTTGTACTCTTAACTTCCTGTGCCCATGTCAGGTCCTGGTTACAAGATCTGCACCACTTGGTAGAGTATTGCGGGGCGGATGTGTTTGGCCGCCGGGGGGATGCCTGCTTGTGCATGACATATAGTGTGTGGGGCCTCTGAACCCCAGTAATGGCGCATGTGGACATATGTGTGTTTGTTAATCTGCCATTGCTCTCTACAGATGTATGGCCATATGTACCAATATATATATATATATATATATATATATATATATATATATATATATATATATATATATAAATATATATATATATATATATATATATATATATATATATATATATATATATATATATATATATATATATATATATATATATATATATATATATATATATATATATATATATATATATATATATATATATATATATATATATAATCTGCTGACATATATGTAACCATGTCCGTGTATACCTACATAGCTGTATATCTGCATACACATATGTAACATGCTGTGTATATGTAGACATATAGGTGTAGACACTTATATGTGTTGATGTAGCCATTAGCATGTATATATGTCCATATATAGTAATATATATGTATATAGTGTTAGAAAGATATATATATATATATATATATATATATATATATATATATATATATATATATATCTACAGATATGTTGTAGCAGTGTAGATAGTAATATATTTACACACAGATACATCTAGATGATGGTATACATTATTTGTAGTGTACAGTTGCATGACTGGCCTGGTTGATATGTTTCAGATATTGCCCTGACTGTCTACAGCTGTAGTGGCCTACTGTTAGACCATTGTAGCTGTGTTGCAGAGGGTCCTAGGGTTAAGAACTGCATGTGCTGGATATTGCATTGCACAGCATTATCTGTTATGGCCGTGGTAGAGGGGAACATAGCAGTCATCACCAGGTTCTCCTCATTTGAGCCCCCACCCCATCAACCATGCGTAAGGTCAGTTATTTTGTCGTGGAGGTTCTGGTTGTTATTCCTATCTGGTGCTGCAATTCACATATCTATCCATATATCTATATGTATATCTATATATCTAAATATATGTGGACATATGTATCCACCCACCTACATACCATTGATGTGATATGATGTATGTGTGAGTCAGACATTTATACGTACCTGTGTATTTCTCTAGATTTACAGATCTGTGACTGTCCATATGTCCATGCATGAGTGGCTCACAATATTGGCCTGCCCCACATTCATCTGGCCAATTGACGTAGATGATGTCAGGCATGTGGCCAGTCAGGAATGCCGATACATTACCGTTGCAGACATCATGTTGTTCAGAGTATGTGTATTACAGCAGATCACTGTGTAACTAGCAACGTTTTACATGTATATGAACAATATTTCATGTGTCCAGATATGTACCCCACTTTTGTCACACTATGTCCACAATGTTTGCAATAAGAGGTTGAGTGTTGTGATATTAGTACAGTTCCCCTTCTGCAGATTGACTGTGCTGCATGATATATCTGGGAATACATGGGATGTCTATATATCCGACATGGTGTGGTGTTAATTCACTATGGTTGTGGTATGCAGGGTCCTGGGTTCAGGCTGTGCAGTGGCTGTCAATTATGTTGCAGGGTTGAACAAGGGCGGTGGGATGCAGGGTGATTAAGGCACTTATAAGCAGTCATGAGCGTGTTTGTGTGATGATATGCATCACCAACTGCAGCTAACAGTCAGTTACACCAGGTTAGCCTCGACATTGCTTGCTTTGTGTACGCAGTGCGCACCGTCACACAAACACAGACCTCTGGTTACATATGCCTACAGATAGTTTGCATCAGATTTGCTGAGCCTGGAAATGTAAAGTCGCGTGCTAGTACTGACATATGCTTACAACAGCTTATTGCTGCTTAACCTAACTACTGCTGTATGCATTATGATACCGACACCTCACAAGTGCATTTCCTGAAGTACTCCTGTTGATATATATATATATATATATATATATATATATATATATATATATATATATATATATATATATATATGTTATTTCGTGGCCGCAGTACTCCAATTCATGTATATGTGTTATTTTGTGGGTTATGCAACATACATATTACCCATAACATGGTTTGCCATGGGAAATGGTATGTCCCAGTACCTTCCTTGTGTCCCCCTCCTTTCTCACTGACATCCATGGGCTGGTCCCACTAGAACGGGTCCATCCAACCATTGCACATATTGCACATCTTGGTCCATAATGTTGTACCCATCCCCCCCCTTCCCCCTCCACATCAGTCATCCTTCCTACAGGTTCCACCCTAATCTAACCACACCACTACACATTGCCTACTCTCCACTTCTTGGGACCCTTCGCGGATGTTGTCTCAACCCATGGATCTTCAGGCTTTCCACACATGTAGTCCACGTACATACTTCACCATCTGTGCTTACTTTTTAGGCATGGTAAGTTACCCCGAGGACTCTTTTGGCAGAAGTTTGTGGTCATCCCGCCAGGGACAGACGTGCGTTTGTTTAAGAGTAGACTTAGCAGGGTGACACTGTTTCTCCCACTGGTAGTATCCTGCTAGTAGTCTGAGAGCCAGTGCTGTGCTATGCTTAGCGGTGCGTATTATTAGATTTGCATGATAATCACCTTTTGGCATTGATTTCCCCTTCGCCACTTGTTATATATGTGTCATGTATCCTCGACACATGTGCACAGACACTGTATGGGGTCCTGGGAACTTTTACACTTTATTTCATTAAAGCCTCACATCTGGACTTACTGCTGTACTCCAGTTCACATATGTATGTTCTGTAGTCAGTTATTGCACATATGACTGCATACTGATGCCTTTCAAAGGTTCAGTTTGGTTATACTTTGGTGAGGACATGTTTACTACTACCCCATTCATCTGTATATCTGTTATGGCTTGGTGGATAGCTACTGGGACAATGGTGTATAGGGTCCTGGGTTTGTGACCTGCATGGCTGTTTAGTTTGCTGCCAGGCTGACAAAGGCCCATTAGATACAGAGTGATTAAGGCAATCTAAAGCAGTCATAAGGCCATACACCTGCTTACTAGTGCATACATATGCTTACTATTGCCTAATTGTGCTTATACCTGCTTACTAGTGCCACATTTCGTCTGACACTGATATGTCACTTGTGCATTTCTTGTGGTACTCCAGTTCATAAATATATCAGCTATTTAGTGGGCGTTGCAACAAAAATATTGGTTATAGTGTGCTTTGTCATGTAAAATAGACTGTGCTACAGTGGAACCCGAACCAGGAATGCCTGCTCATTGGTCGGATGCTCTACCTACTATACTATTGCCGTTCTGCTTCATTTGCATATTTCTACCATATTGTAATACCCATGTTTCCTTCCCCCGGCCCAGAGCTTCATGTACCCAGCATCCATCCATTCTCCAGTTGCCAGCCCAGCCATACCACACCTCCACACATTTCCCTCTCTGCATTGTGTCGGTATTCCTCCATTATACTGTCTCGACCCAAGCTTCTGCAGGCTCTTCATCTGTTTAGTCCACATACATTTGAGCTTTTCCTTGATCCTCCTCAGATACTGGTGGAAACATCTATGTGACCCACAAAGTTTGGTTCGTCCCACCAGGGACGGTCCTGTTGTTGTGTCACAAATAGACTTTGCTGGTCTACACTGTTTCTCCCACTAGTAGCATCCTGCCAAGGGTCTGAGAAGCAGAGGTTTGCTCACACACCGGGCCAGCCTCATCTCCCGGTTCCGCGGAACCAATGCCCCAGGTGTGACATTCTGTGCATGAAGCACACCCACATGCCCCCATGGCGTGCACTGTTTTTCATTCTTCTCTTCAGTATTATGCAAGACTACTGTTCTTACAGTATGTTTGGACAGGCACTGCTCATTGCTACACATAGACTGCTCAGAATACTGTGATTGAGCAATGTGCACATGTTTGCTGGTATTAATCTACATACTTACATACATTTCCTATACTGCTGAATGACTGTGCTGGATGATATGTGTGTGATAGCAGCAGCTGTATGTTTATCTGCCCTGCCTTAGTGGTAACTCACTTAGACTATTGTGTGCAGGGTGGGGGGGGGGGGTTGGAACCTGGGACTGCAGATTATTTTGTTACTGGGCACAATGAGAGCTGTTGGCTACAGAGTGCCTAAGGCACTGTAGAGGAGGTGTAGGCGGGTATGCGCTGGTGTGCATGAGGCTCAGCCTTGCTGACATCCGGTTACGGCGTCTTACACTGAGTTGGCCTCCACATTGCTTAACAGATGTGGGCATTGCTTATCACCACCCAGACAGGCATAACTCCGCTTGCTGCCACATACCCCTGCCCTACTTCATGTATTTAGTTCACATTTGTTGTCCGGGACAATCCGACTGGATGCTTCTCCATTGTCAGCAGTGGTCTGGGGAGTGGGGCTCCACAGTAAACCCCAACTACACATTACATGTACTACTGAGGGGTACACATTCATAGAGTGCAACAGACTTACTGTAGCTACGTACCACATTTTTCATGCTTAGTTCACATTAACATGTCGGTATTAGGGTCTATATCATATATAGGTTCATAGGTTCATAGGTAGATACAAGGCTATCTGCCCTAGGGCATTTATAAGCCTAGCCAGAGTGTATTTGGCTTCCGCCTCCCTATTAGATTAGCCTACTGTGCCTCTGTAAAGTAGGTCACAGAAGGTACCCTTTAAGATTAGTTTACTGTGCCTCTGTCTAGCAGGGACACAGAAGAGATCCCAGGGGTGAATTTGCGATTTCCCATCCACGCGTCCAGATTTCGCTTGAAGAGGGTCAGAGAGGGGCTATGTCTAACATGAACTGGGATTCTATTCCAGAGTGAGGGGAGCCTCTGGGAAATGAATCTGTCCCTCCAGCATGTCCTATTTATTTTTGTGCTGAGGTTTAAGTTCTTGTAGCGTGTAGCTCTAAGGGACTTGGATTTTTTGAGGTGGAGCATGTCCATTAATTTTGGGTTTGACATGGCTTTGTACATCAGGCATATATCACCTCTGAGTAGGTGGCAAGCAACTGAGTAGAGCTGAAGTTTCTTTAGTCGAGCTGCATAGGACATCTGTTTGTAGCCCATGATCCTCTTTGTGAGGTACTTTTGGGGTCTCTCCAGTTGCTGCAGGTGTCGGGTAAGGTACATCCCAAAAGGGGCATTGTATTTAATTATGGGCCTGATGAGTGACGAGTAGAGGGGCACAATGACCTCTCTTGATCTAGATGCGAACCCTTTCATGATAAGGTGGGCTATAAAGAAGGTCTTTCTAACCACTTTGGCAATGTGATTATCAAAGGAGAGATTACTATCTATGTTGGTCCCCAAATCTCTAATTACTTCTTCCATACTTAATGGATTACCACCTATGTGGTAATTTGTGGGCACCTTGTTTTTCCCAAAGGGGATGACTATGCACTTTTTAGCATTTAGCTTGAGGCCGTGACTCTGGCACCAAGCATCCATCTCTGTGAGACCCTTTTGGAGGATGCTTGTGTCAGCTGGAGAGTCGATTATGGCCCCCAGTTTGCAGTCATCTGCAAACTTTGTCAGCCATAATCCCTCTGTGTTAGCCTGAACCTCAGAGAAGTATATACTGAACAAGAGAGGTCCCAGAACTGAGCACTGTGGGATGCCACTTGTAACTGGTTTAGATTCGGACATGGCACCTGCGATTCTGACCATGTGGTTCTATCCCTGAGCCAGTTTGCAACCCATCTTGTGATATAGGGGTTGATATTTAAGCTGGTAAGCTTATTTATGATGCCCGAGTGGGGTATTGTGTCGAAGGCTTTTGTGAGGTCCAGGTAGGCTGTGTGGACTACCTTGCCCTCATCTATGGCTTTGGTAACTGTTTCAAAGAAGTCAACTAGGTTTAAGAGGCAAGATCTGCCCTTAACAAAGCCGAATCGGGTAGGGTCCAGTGTCTGGAGGCTCCCAATGTCTTTGTTTATGAGTTCCATAGCTTTACAGACCAGGCTAGTCAGGCTTATGGGGCGATAGTTCCCGGGGTCCATTGTGGCACCACCTTTGTGGAGTGGGACCACTGTAGCTGTACGCCATTCTTTGGGTACATATCCTGTAGTAAGGCTAAGTTTGAACAGTGACTTAATGTGAGGGTTCAGTTCTTTTTGGAGCTCATGTAAGACACAACCTGGGACACCGTCTGGTCCCATAGATGCTGTGTTTTTTGCTTTGGAGAGGGCAGCTTTCACCTGTGCATCTGTGATGTCAGGGAGGTTACATTCAGTTGGGATAGGCATTTGCTCCTTTGGGGGGGAAGGGGGGGAGAAGTTTGCGCTGAATCTGTCTGCCAGGATGTTGGCTATGTCTGTAGGTTTGGTATATTTTGTACCGTTATGCAACAATTCAGAGCATATCTGGGAGTTTCCACCCATATTCCTGATATAACTAAAGAAGGCCTTGTGATTATCTTTAGTGTCTAGGGCAATTTTTCTTTCGAAACTGGCCTTTGATGATTTTATGAGGGATCGAAGTTTCTTGCTAATACTGATCAGAGATTCCTTCCCTTTTTGGGATTTTGCTCTGTCATGTAGTAGCTTCCTCCTTCTGTTGTATAGCTTATTTATGGCTGGGGTCCACCAGACAAGTCTTCTGTTTTTGGAGGAGTGAGTCTTGGTTTTATTTGGGATAGCACGATCCATACATTTCTGCAGGTGCTCATAGAATGCATATGTAAAGGATTCTGCAGACTGGGCTGTATTATCCTCTGGCCCGGGGGCTTTGAAGGATTCCACCTCAGTCTTGAGAAGTGCAAAGTTGGCTTTTGAGAAATTCTTTACAGTGATTTCCTTGGCTGGGGGTGGGGATGGGATATGGATGTCCAGGGAAATTTGTTTATGGTCTGATCTTACCAATGAGGGGTTTACCTCTGGTGTGGAACATAGAGTCCTCATGTTGGTGATGACCAGGTCCAATATGTTGTTCCCTCTTGTGGGAGTGGTGACCAGTTGTTCCATTACATTAGAGTTTATAAATTCAAGGAACCATTGGGCGAGGGTGTTTGGGCTTGAGTAGTTTTCCCAGTCAATGTTTGGGTAGTTGAAGTCACCCAATAACATAGTGTTTGGAAACACCTTCATATTCTGCAGTGTTCTCAGGAATGCCAAGTGGGGTTCCTGTAATAGGGAGGGTGTTCTGTAGCAGGCTACAAACTGAAAGGCATTTTTTTCCGCTGTTAGTTGCACATGGATGGTTTCCGATGCTTCGTGCAGTGCCACTAACCTGGAGGTGTAGGTATCTTTGATGAATATAGATACTCCCCCTCCTTTTGTGCTTTGGTCTGAGTTCTGGGGCTGAAACGCATGGTATGAGTTATAACCTGGTAGTGCTGGGGTGCTCTCAGGAGCCTTGAACCAGGTTTCTGTTACTGCACAGACATCGATTTTCTTCATACTGAGGAGAGTCTCGAGTGTGTGCATCTTGACGTTTAGACTTCTGGCATTGAGTAGCATTACCTTTAGTTTTTTTATCCTTGGGTTGTCTATGGAGGTGGGTTTGTCCTTTGAGCCTTGCCTACAAAAGGCACTATGGGGGTGGCAAGAGCCTTGGCCAGTATATGAAAGCCTAAGGGTGACAGGTGCAAGCCGTCCCTAGCGAAGCAACGTGGCTTGTCGAGCATGTCATCCCAGGCTGTCAGACACTGGATCCCCTTTGAATGACACCAATACTTTAGCCAGTTGTTGAAACTGATCATTTTGTCTTTATACTGTGGCATCATTCTTGGTGAGGGCAAGATGCTACTCAAGGTCAGGGTCATACCAGCCTGGGCTACATGATCAGAGAGCTCCTCTATGTCTCTTTTCATGTAGTCCAGGGAGGTACGTCTCAGGTCATTTACAACAGCGGAGTCATACTTGTACTTGCTTTGGAGTGACCTGAGTGCTTGCGTTATGTGGCGGATCCTGGCACCTGACAGGCAGCTTACAGTGACCTTCTCCTTATTCAGTCTGGTGAGCGGGACGTCAGTGTGCCGAACAATAGAGTCCCCTATAACAAGTGTATTTGGTGTGTTGTTTGGCCTTAAGGGCTGTGACTGTCAGGCACACTGATTTTGTGAGATATGTGATTCATGGGTATTGTTGAGGGGTGGCTTTTGCTTGGATATCTGCTTAGGAGGTCTTTGCTGTTTAGGCAGATTTTTATTTAGAGCCTCCGAGTATGTTTTTGTGCGTTTATGTGTTGGGTATGCAGATGCAATAGATCTGTGTAAGACTGGATTTGTGGTGCGGGTGATTACCTTTTCCTCCTGACTGACTGTGCCAGTCTTGGGTTGAGAGAGCTCTGCCTCCAGTTTGGACGTGTAACTGCATCTCTCACATGTATTAGAGTTTGTTGGAAGGAGGAGAGGGTTGTCTGTGTGCATAAGGCAATTGTAACATTGCTTCAAAATTCCCAGATTCACCAGCTGGACTGGAGAGTAACCCTGAAACTGACCCTTGGACATACCACATTAGTATAGGGAACTGCTTTTTAATGATCAGATTAGGGAAGGGAACTGATTTTTCACTTGATCAGGAAGGACCAATAGGAAGCCTAATACTTATGAGAAGTCAAGGAGGGTGTAGTGCTTTAGTTAGTTAGTGTTTCCTTATAAGAGCTGAGCAAGTGCAGGGCTTTAGAAAGAGAATAGAGTGATTACTTTGAGAGTTTGAACAGTTCTAAGGGAAAAAGTGAAGAGCAGACTTTGTGGAGCCTGGAATAGTTTAAACTGTTTAGGTGGCGCTGCCCGACGCTGCTCAGTGTGCAAAACCGCGCAAAAAGAGAGTTGTAGGATTTTAAGAGAGAGAGATCAAGGAGTTTAGAATTGACCCAAAATGGCCAATACAACTACAGCTTCTAGGCAGTAACCACTCCTACAGGGACAGGCAGGCTGTTCAGTGTTAACCACTGCCACTGGTGAACACAGAGACTTCCCTTTAGCCCAAGCAAGCACTGGCCTTCTAGAAACTTCCAAACAGTTCAGAACAGCAAATCTATAAATGAACTTTCTTAACTTTCAGAAAATGGGAAAGTGGGAAAAAAGCATATATTCGAAATTCCAAAATATCAAAAACCATAACTTTGAACTTGGAATTTTGAAATATGATAAGATCGAATACTCAGAATAGTGATTTTTTTCCAGGGAAAAAATTTTCTGTTCCGAGAAACATACATACAACACAAGCACACAAAAATAAAAAAAACACACACATACACTTAACAAACCCCTACCTCTAACCCAGCACTAAACCGTAGATACATTCCTATCTATCCACTAACCTTAACCCGAACCCTTACCCTAAGGTCCGTAACTATCGCACACATACCCTACGAAACTATACAGAAACAAACTAATTAATACACACACACATACAGTTAACAAAACCCAACCCTGCACTAAACCATACATACATTCCTAACTATCTACTTATCTTAACCCGCACCCTAACCCTAAGGTCCGTAACTATCGCACACATACCCTACGAAACTATACAGAAACAAACTAATTAATACACACACACATACAGTTAACAAAACCCAACCCTACACTACACCATAAATACATTCCTACCTATCCACTTACCTTAACCCGTACCCTAACCCTAAGTTCTGTAACTATCGCACCGCAGTGGAGGAAATAGCAAAGCCATGGAACGGCCCACCTAAATCTTGCCCTAGGCAAGAATTCAATGTTCCTGGGCTTTGCTATTTTCATCCTTCATTGTAGTGGGTTTGCTATTATAACAGTCGAAGTTTTACAAGTTCAATATTATAATATGGACCCATCGGTATTATACATGTTTAGGTCAGGTTTACATGTCAGGTATGACTGCTGACAAAGGTCAGTTTAAGGTGAAGTTAGATTCCAGTTTAACAGTTCTGGATAGGTTACACTCAGGTATTCGGGTTAGGTTTAGTTATGCCATACTTGGGTGGTAGAGTAGAAGAGAATAGTGAAGGAGTAGGTCGGTAGGTAGGGGGGGGCATCATAACTGTTGAATAGGCCATTGGAATGATTGGTGGGGGAGTAATAGGGAAGGTTTGCAGGATGTTGGGATTTGTATGTGAGGCAGGACAGGAGGTGTTGGTTTCACTAGTTGGTATAGGGGTATAGAGTGTTTGTTGGGGGGGGGGGGATTTGCCAGGTGGTGAGCATGTGCTGATCCAAGTGTGCTTGAGGTGTTCCTTCATGTGTTATTTACATGTGTCGTGTGGACAGCTGAGGTAATAATACATGTGGGTAGGGGGTTCCAGATCCTGCCAATATAGTTGGGTAGGGGGGATCACCTACTTGTGACTGTGAACATTAATAGTAACAAAACAGGGGTCGATAGGTAAGTGGTGTTAATAGGATACACAGAGGGGCAGATAGTAGGGGAAATGTCCAGAGATGGGCAGGAAGGCTGACCGGAAGGTCCACAGCTGGCCATTTCTTCTACAGCAACAGCTGTGTATATACACTGCATTTGGAGATAGGATTGGACACTCACATTCCTGGGTGGGGGTGCGGACAACAATAATACCTTGTGATGCCAATTATTTCGACTTACATGCTTACAGTGGGGTGTTGCGACCATGTGTTCTTTGGTGTTATTTAGTGGGATTTGCAACAACACATCTGGTTATATCATACTTTGCCATGTAAAATAGACTGTGCTGCAGTGGGACTCATACCGAGAGTGGCTGCTCATTAGGTGGTGGCTCTGCCCAATGCACACTATTGCTTACATCCCCGGGGCAGTCTGAATAGAACTTCTCCAGCCAACACCTGCACACCTAGGCCTATAATTTCATACCCATAGTCCCCCCCGCACCTCCTCTACAGCACTCATCCTTACTCTGGGTGCAGGTCGGATCTAAACACACCACTACACACTGCCCACTCTCCACTTCACGGGACCCATCTCGTACGTTGTCTCGCCCCATGGGTCATCAGGCTTTCCCATCCTTGTAGTCTGGGTACATACACTCCCTGCCTTGAAAAGTCATTGCATGAGCGGCCTCCTACTACAAGACAATATTTGGGGTGTCCTGCAAGGGACGCTCTTGTCTCTGTTCCAAGATTAGACTTAACAGGTCCACTGTGCCCCCCCTCTGGCTGCATCCTGCCTGTGTTTTGGGGAGCAGTGGATTGTTGACATTGTTTGTGTGCTTGTTTCTATATTTCCCCTGTCTGGCTGAGGGGGGGGGGGGAGGGTGCTACAGTTACACGTTTGTTGATAGGGCCCTCACCCCCATTGGCACACCCTGTGAACATATGTCATTCCTAAGTGCGGTATCATATCATAGCTATATAGCTGTGTTTATACACACACACACACACATTTATATATATATATATATATATATATATATATATATATATATATATATATATATATATACTATATATATATATATATATATATACATAACTCTGAGTTTTATATATCATTCTGTTTTATTTATTTTCAATAATTACTTAGAAAACCAATATCTAAAATGGACTTAATGTTTAATTAAATTAAAGTAGGGACTATATAATTAAACTGCATGAGCTTTAATTTAACCATTTTATATCAGACATGGAAGAACACAGTCTGTTTTTTAAACCAAAGTATCAGATTATGCAATCTGATGTTAGAACTGTTTAATCTTTTGGGGAAAAATGTTTATAGACAGATAATCTAAAACAGGCCTGAGCTGTTTTCTTCTCATATAAATGAGCAACTGCTATAGTTTACATTTATGAATATATGCACTCTGATTACATATGTTTTTGAAAAAAAAATAAGATTAACAAAAAGTAATGTGTGACTGCATCACCTCTGGCAATAAAAGCAAATTTAGGTTTACTACCCAAACATATCTCACCAGTAATGAATGGCATACATATTACCAGTCTTGATTAAGTTAATATAATTCTCCATAATCAGGCTATGTAATTATCTTATCATCTCCAGTTTGATTTAATGTATTTAAACGTTAAGTGCAGTGAAAGGATTAAGCCAGCAGGTGGCATCACAGAAAATTGTTCTCATTGCAGCAGGATGATAAGCTGTTTCTAGCAGTCTGCAGTGCAACAAGGACTTCAAAGGATGCAGGACATGTACAGTAGTGAGTCAGCAATTACATGCATGTACAGTTGGTGGCAATATGCATGTCTTTAAACACATGTAAATGGGTATAAAATAGAAACTAAATTGATATGAACATAAATGATACCCTTGTGTTACTCTAACAGTTAAAAAAATATTGTAGAGAAAATAGGCCACAAAGAAATAGCCTAGTAGATGTGGTTGAGTACAAATAATAACTTGGATAAAAAAACATGAGGAAGACTCAATTTTTTAGTAGATATATATTCAGCTGGCTACTCAAACAGTGATAAGGCAAGTTGCGTATACCACCTGTGACCTGGGATCATACAGCATACAGCATGGTGATCACTGAGAGAGGGTGATCTGTATCAGATGACAACGGTTAGCTGCCTGATCTTTGGTAGATAGGCCAAACAGCTATAACACCCCACCCCCCATAGCGATATACTTACAACTGACAACATAAGTTGTTTCTACTTAGAGTAGAAGGGCTCACATGTTAATGATAGTTTAACATCAGGGGCAGGGTGATTTGTAACATTACAAGAAGGTGAACAAAGTGCTGTTGGATAACAGATACCCTGAGGTTGTTGGGACAGGCAGAGTCAAAATAATATAAAATGTTTGTGTGTGTGTGTGTGTGTGTGTGTGTGTGTGTGTGTGTGTGTGTGTGTGTGTGTGTGTGTGTGTGTGTGTGCGTGCGTGTGTGTGTGTGTGTGTGTGTGTGTGTGTGTGTGTGTGTGTGCGTAGAAATGGCCATTGGTATTTTTGGTTGTGTGTGCATACGTATGTGCACTTGAATCCTTCACAGAATTGTGATGATCTCCACCACTTCGTAGCTCAAGAATCAAGCTGTTGTTTTCTGCTTGGTTCCACCTCAGAAAAACAATATGAAATTTTGAAATCAGATGCATGTATATATTCAGAAATGTGGATCGTGAAGATTTGATTCTGGCATTTGGCCTGTTGTCTTTACTTAGGGCAAGGCTAGGTTTATATCGTATCTAGGAATGGTTTAGTCATTTTTAGGCAGGAGTTTAAATGCACTGCAATAATAGCTGGGAATTCTTCAGGTAAAAATGATATACGTCTCAATGTTTCCTAATATTCTCCTTACTGTTTGTTATTGTTGACTAAAATTATAGTTAACTTTTTTATGATATTATTTAGAAATGGGTCTATGTTATTATTTAGTTGTATATTGCTGGTATAATTTTTTGTCATATAATTTGATTTAAGTTCTCTTTGAATTCTGTGGTTACTGATTTTGATTATTCTTTTCTTTTGCAATGTTTTATTAATTTCAAGCTGAATATGGATTCCTTAAATGAGTATGCAATTAACAATTTGCTAATGCACAAGTATCTTGTACAGTGTAATAAATGCTATGCATATTTAATGGTAACAGCTGATAACACGGATGATCTGTGTTCCTTGTGTCAAAAGTTGGGATGATTTGCTTACCATTGTTAGAAGTAAATCTAGACTTAATGATGATGATTGCACTTGTACAATTAGCATGGCTTGGAGAACTGTTGTTTTATATAACAATGACTGGACTGATGAACTAAGTAATGTTAGGCATAGAACAAATAGAACCCATTTATGAAATGATGCATCTATTTTCTGCAAAGATCATTCAACCCTTATGAAATAAGACAATGCCCTGAGAGCTATGGAATTCTGAATGCAAGTATTCAGCAATCTATGGATACAGTTTGTTTAGAAGGAAACAAATAAAGAAAGGAAGTTCACAACAAATAACAAGGAAGACAAAGAAAATTACTGTAAAGGAAAGTGAATACATAGTAAAAAGGATTCTGCTTTGTTATGTAACACCCTGGTGACAGGGAATGAAGATATATGTCTATCAGAAAACATTCAGTCTACAGAAAAAGGCATCACCTTTCCAATGGAAAAAGGTAGAAAAAAGAGGCAAGGGGCAGTTGAAAAGGAAGAAATCAAAACTGAACGTGGAAGGACTGAAGAACATCACTGTAAGACAAAAGAGGAGAAAGACAGATGTTGACTACATGGCTCAAGCTGTGGATTTACAATGCCAGCTGGATGAGAATTTAATACAAAATGAAAACAGTGGGATTAATAAGACTAATAGTGATGAAGATCTATCATTCGTAACAATTGATAGAGCAGAAATGACTGCATTAGAAGCTGAATATTGTTCAAAGATGGCCAGCAAATATATTCTTGAATTGGAGGCTCAATTATTAGAGGAACTGATACTTATATTTGCAGAGATGATAATGAGCATCGAGTAGTGTTATGCTTGCCAGGAGTAAAAATAGAAGACCTGAAACAAGCCTTGGAATGCCTTAATGTAAGGAAGTACGGATCTGTTTTTATTCATGTTGGTAAAAACCATGTCATCCACAAGGATTGTCTGACTGTTAGTAGGGAACTGACAACCCCCCCCCCCGATAGTATAGCTTGTACTGGTGTCATGACGTATTTTTTCACAAATCACCTATAGAAAGAATAATGAGGTCACTGTGAATGAAAATAATTTTTTTGGATAAACACCTACATGGAAAAAATGTCCTATTTTAAAAATGGAAATGTGTAAAGTGTCCAAGCCTTGTTTTGGACACGTGTTCAGACAGGATGGTGTGCATTTGTCAAGATCAGGGAAGAGAATTTTTGCAGTAGATATTTTGCAATGTTTGACAAACACTAGCTAAGATTTTTGCCAGGTGGAAAATGTAACAGTTCACATATAGCAACATTTGATGCATCTCTGATGGTTGTTAATGCTAGGAGCATTAATAATAACGTTTATTTTTTTATTGGAAAATATGCTATGCTCCCACAAGATTGATGTTGTTATTGTTTGTGAAACATAGTTAAAGAACAATGACTGGAAACCAGTTCTGTCAGGGTATAAATGTTTTTACTGTAACGGACAGTCTAACAAAAAATCAGGTGGAGGTGTTATGATAGGGATTAAAGATAGCTATGAGACCTGTAATTATTACATGTTGAATGACAACACTAATACTATAGACTGTGTAACTGTGACAATAAAGGCAACCCTGCAACATACAACAATTGTTGCAGTATACAGACCACCAAAGTCAAGTGCAGATGACCTAAAGGAATTCATATATTTCTTACATGAAGCACAGGAGGGAAGAATAATATTAGCTTATGACTTAAATTTACCAGAAACAGACTGGAATAATATTGATTCAATAATGTCAGTAAATAAATTATTCACAGAGTATATTCCGGAACAACAATTGCTTCAGACTATTAAAAAAAAAAAAAAAAAACAACCAGGGGACGGAACATTTGTGTTCCTAAAGAAATTACTGTAACTTCAAGTCAAGTTTTACCACCATTGATGTGCAGTGATCATGGGGTTATAAAGGTTAATTTGTTGCTAGATAATTCTGCCAAACTGAAATCTAGGCCAATGCACAGAAGGTTAATTACAGATTATATGGAAGCAAAACAGTCACTATGTAAAATTAACTGGAGTGAGGTGTTCAGTGGAAAAACTGCAGATGGAATGTGGAAAGTTTTGAAAGAGAAATCGAGTACAAAACAAAAAATAAAAAAAAATGTTTAACATCAGAATCTAGGCATACAACATCAGGTGGATATATTTTCCTAAAAATAAGATATCTGATTAAGGTGAGAGACAAAAAATATAAGAAATGGAAAAGAGGTCGAACTACAACTTTGAAAACTGAAATAAACAAGCTGGACAAACAGATTAAACAGTGTGAGACAAGATCAAGAAAAATTTGAAAAAAATGTATATAAAGATATTGAGCATAATAGGAAAACGTTTTATAGATACATAAGATGTGGAAGGAGTAAAGATACACAAATTGATAAACTCTGTGCAGATTCCAAAATTTATTTTCAGACACAACAGATTATGGATATATTTACAAAAGCTTATGCAAAACAGTTTGGCTCCACAAAAGTGGTGATAAGTTACCCTAGTGACATCCAGGTAACCCCAGATATTGGAATAAAATTAGATTATATTAAAAATGAACTGTGCAAACTGGATCCAAACAAAGCACAGGGAGGAGACAGAATTAGTAACAATGACTTAAGAACACTTCAGTAAAAACTTACACTACCATTATATGTATTATTCACTAGGTCATATAAATATGGGGAGATTCATCAAGATTGAAGACATGCGCTTATTAAACCTGTCTTTAAGGGAAAGGGGAGTAGGACAAACCCTAAATCATATAGACCCTTAATTCTACTTTCATGTTGTTGAAAAATAATGGAGAAAGTAATATTAGATAAGTTATTGTCAGAACTGCCTAGGTTGGGACTTGAACCCATATATCAGCATGTATATGTTGAAAATAGATCTATTACCACCTGTAACATAATAGATCTATTACCACCTGTAACATGATGTCCTATAGTAATAGAATAACAGCTGTGAATGAAAAATTGTGTTGTGATGTAATTTATATAGATTTTACTTCAGCATTTGATGACATACACAAAACACTGATCAATAAATTAGTACAACTAGGTATTGATGTACTCTTGATAAGATGTATAGCTGCAGGGCTTACAAATAGGACATGGCAAGTATCATACAGCAACTGGACAGGATAAATTCTTGGTTAAAGTCAAGGTATCCCACAGCTGTACTAGGCCCTTACTTGTTTAGATTGTATCTTTCAGACCTTACTTTTTCATCTGAGGTGTTCTACAGTCTATATGCTGATGACCTGAAATTGGGTAAACTGATTACAAGTGTTACAGATAAGGGATGTCTGCAAAATAACTTGACTAAATTGACCATTTGAACACAGGAGAATAATATGTTGATAAATACATCAAAAACTAAGCATATGAGATTTGGTAGGTATAAATTGAAAGGTGAATATGTAATACAGCACATAGTGATTCAAACTGTAGACTCATTTAAGAACCTGGGTATATGGGTACGTTCAGCTATGGGTTTTTCTAATCATATCAACCAATTGCCTAATGATAGTTATAGAACTATAGGTTGTATAAAAAGATTTATTAAGTCTAGGAAATCAAACATAATGAAGTCATTGTTTGTTAGTTACATTAGATCTAAACTTGAGTATGGAATAATAATATGGAAAGTCTGTAGGGAAAACAAGCATGAGTAAACTGGAAAGAGTGCAGCACAAATAGAATCACTACTAAATACCGAATGCCCAAAATCCTGACGCATAAAACACCGAGACCACATGCCCGAAACCCCACAATACCGAATATGTAAAACCGCAAAAAATTTAAAATCGCAAGTTACACAACCAAACAACACACACACATCTTCCCCCCACAACCAAACAATGCATCCTACACTAGACATAGGCAGGGGGACAAGCCTCCCTGCACACCCCCCTACTTTATTATTCAAACTCCAAGATCGCACAAACAGACACACAAGGGAAACTCACACCCACACATTACAGTCCCTCACATACACACACACACACACACACACACACACACACACACACACACACACACACACACACCGCAGTCACAACACACTACACCCCTCACAAACACACTTACACACACATACTTACCTGAACCGCAACACCAGAAGCGCTAACGCAAAATCCCTTAACATCAGGATTTTGCATTTCGCGCTTCTGGTCTTTCGGTAATGCAGGGTTTTGGTCATCTGGTCTTGGTATCTTCAGTGTCGGGATTTTGAGCGTTCAGTAATCCGTAGTGATCCCACAAAAATATACTAAGGGCATCCATGGATGTGAAAATCTAAGTTATTATGAAACACCAAGATATCTGAACTTCTACAGTGTCGCTTACAGATATCTAAGATGAGCTCTTATTCAGGTATATAGGGCATTTAGGGACAACTACCTCTGGGAATGTTTGGGGTTATCAAAAAGTACTAGAGAATCATCAGATAACCTATGTAGAAGATTCTGTAGGAATGAGAAGTGTACTAATTGGTTCTCTGACAGAGTAGCTGATGCTGGAACAGACTACCAGATTACATTAAAGCAAGTACTAGTTTAGATATTTTTAAGAACAGCCTGGGCACTTATTATGGGAACAAGTGTTTTAGTATATTGGCAAGCTAGAAGGGCATTAATGCCTGTGCTTGAAATATTTGTTTGTATGTATGTATGTATGTATGTTCGGCTACTGAATTAAAAAAAAAAATGAACTGCGAAACACTGAAAGATATTCAGTAAACAGGACAACCAGCAAGCTACAAAATCATTAAAAAAAAGACATCAAATGGCCATAGTCCTTCAACATCACACAAACAAGTAACCAAGGTGGGGGGGCTGCATATATACCAACTCCAAGATAGCACTACAGTGGGGAAAAGGGAAACTTCAAAATGTTTCTCTTTATTTACCTTACATATTGTGTTACTTCCTGTGTGAGTAGCAATAACAGTGTTAAGTTTCTTTTTACAGTTATAGATCATGTTACATTGGGCTTTAATGGAGACAGAGATGGGGAACTAGATTTTAGAGAGTTTAAATGGCAGGTTTTATTAGATGCATGCAGGGCACCAGGGCTTAACAATGGTGTCAACTATAAAGAAAAGCTTATTACAACAAATGTAAATAGTTTATATGTTTGTTAGAAACATGTTTTATTTAAAATGCATTTTTATTTTATATTAAACAGTTTTTACATTAAGTTTAAGTAAAATAAGATTTGATTGCTGTGATGTGTATTGATGATGGTATAAAAATGAGACAGTTTTTTTAACACTTTGTTCTGATGAAGGCCTAATTTTTGGGCTGAAAGCGCTAAACCAGTGGATTGAAGTTCATTTTGTGTGATATAGTGCTCCATCATCACTTGTGGTTTTCTTTTTATTTTACCAAAGTTACACAAAGTGTGAGACAAGTTTGCAGTTTCTTTGAAAGTACAAATATAATTTACAGTTAGTACAAATGCCTTTGCATATAAGCCAATAATGTAAAATGGTCTGAATCTGTGCTTTTTAATTATTCTGTTATTATTTGTGTGCTATGCGTAATGGTCCACTCCAAGTATACAACCATACGTCATTTTTGTTTAATGACTTCTGAGCTGGGAATTGCTGGTTAAAGGCTTATTGCGCCTGCATATTTGAACTGTTTTTTTTTTCTGAAATTGGTTCACTTTGTTTGCTGTAGCATTGTCTAGATTCAGACCTGCTGAATCTAGCTCTGTTTGTATAACGTGAGCACTAAACCAGGCCATCTTTTGTTGGAGAGGGTACTCCTGCACCTTAGTGGCAGGAGTGTGTAGTTAGAACTCATGTGATTGAAGGTTTCTGGACATACTTCTCAAGTGTACCTCATTACGAGGAATGTACCTCATTTGGGGTCTTAAAAACTTCATGTTCCTCGAAATTCCTCAAAGTTCCACATTAAAAGAGTCTGTCACATATTCAGTGTTAGGAATTTTTTTAAGTGAAATCGATGGTAAATTGAAATTAATCATATTAATTCATTAGATGATCTTATTTATAAGTAAAACCAGCATATTTTAACCATCCTATGACCTTCCTAGTTGAAGTTGTTAGTAAGCCATTAGTATTTCTTCCACATTTTGCCTATTTGTTCCACATTATGAAGGTGAGCATTCCTCATTTTGGCGATGGAAGGTTGAGAGCTATGTTTCTGGAACAGGACTCAGTTTTGAGCTTTTTATTAGTTATTTAGTTAATTTGTTTAAATCAGTTTGTTCTTATTTACTACTGTTATATTTAAGTGTGTATCTGTTCTCATTTGTTAAATCGACTTAAACAGACTTTAAATATCTTTAGCATAGTCTGGTTACAGGTTTTGCTGTATCCAGATCTGTTTATGTGATTCCTATGTTTCCTACTACACCATTTTGTATTGGCTGGGGCCTGCCTGCCCTTAGTGGGAGTAAGTGAACCGTTTGGAACTAGTCTGGCATAGGATGATTAGCTATGAGCTGAGGGACAAGGGTTGATTGGTAATTTCCAGTGTTTCTATTTTGCGTTCATTTTGTGGTATTTAAACCCCATGCTTGCATGGATTTGCACTTGTTTGCACATCATACACCGCCACTGCACTGTTTTACCCTTTGAGAGGTATCTGTTACATTTTTCCCTTACCAGCACTCCTGTGTAAGTGAGGCCCTCCCTTGCAGCTACTGTATTGATTTTATCCAGCCCTACTCACACCTATAGGTACTCTCATCAGATAGTACCCACTCTATTATCTCTGACCTCTCTTTCACAGATTCTGACAACCATAGATGAACAATTTCCTATGGCTTCTTCTGCTAGTCTGGTTGATATGGGCATTCTGAGACAGTGTAGCAACTGCCTCATGTACAAGGACAACCCTCTACTATCACCACCTAGGAACACAATATGTGAGAAATACAATTGTATTAAGACCCTAGAATCCTTGCTCTCTCAATTACAGGCCAGTACATCTGTACTGAGAAGGTTGTCTGCACAAACAGTACAAACATCACACTTCTAACACCACCCACACCTGAACAACACACTCCTACATATGAGGAGGTTCTCAACAAAAACATACCTAAACAAGAGACCTCCGAGGCAAAAACACACACTGACATAACAACCCACAGCACCAAGCACCACACATAGTACACACTCCTGTGCCTCACAGCCTCTAATGCCAGGCCTCAAACCAACATACTAGTCATAGGAAACTCTATCATGAGACACACAGATGTGCCTCTTACCAGGCTAGACAAGGAGAAAGTCACTCTAAGTTGCTTGTCAGGTGCTAGAATTTGCCATATCACATACTCACTCGAGTCTGTTAACAACAGGTACTGTTATGACTCATAGTCCATGTTGGTGTAATTGACTTGAGATGTACCTCTCTGGGCTATATGAAGAGAGACATTATTGAGCTTACTGAATATGTGTCCCAGGCAGATATGTCCTTAGCCTTAAGCAGCATCCTACCATCACCATTAAATCCACATATGTGGAGGCTCTTAACTGTAACCTGCCCAAGCAACAAGGACCTCTGAAGCTGAAACGCAAAACACCAATCACAACCAAAGTGTCAAATAGCTCGCAACACCAGTGTGCCACCCAGCAACAGCCCCTAAGGCAAGACAACGTACCTAATACTTTAGTCATAGGTGACTCTATAGTCAGGCACACTGATGTCCCACTCACCAGGCTGAACAAGGAGAAAATTACAGTCAGCTGCCTTTCAGGTGCTAGGATCTGCCACATAACACATGCACTCAAGTCAGTCCACAACAAGTAAAATATGACTTTGTCATTATCCATGTTGGAGTGAATGACTTGAAACATACCTCCCTGGACTACATGAAAAGAGACATGGAAGAGCTCTCGGATCATGTGGCCCAGGCAGGTATGACCCGAGCCCTGAGTAGCATCCTCCCTTCACCCAGAATGATAACACAATATAAGGACAAAATGATTGACTTCAACAATTGGCTAAGTTTCTGGTGTCATTCAAAGGGGATCCAGTATCTGTCTGCCTGGGTCGACATGATTGACACACTACGTTGCTTTGCCAGAGATGGTCTGCACCTGTCGCCCCTGAGATTCAAGTTACTGGCTAAGGCTCTTGCCACCCCTATAGTGCCTTTTTTAGGCAAAGTTCAAAGGACAAAACCACCACCATAACAGGTACAAGCATGCAAATTCTGAAGGTAATGCTACTCAATGGTAGAAGTCTAAACCTCAAAATGCACTCTCTCAAGGTGCTCCTAAAAATGGAGAACATTGATATCTGTGCAGTAACTGAGACATGGTTCAAGGCTCCAGGGAGCACCCCTGCAATACCGGTCTACAATGCTTGCCACACTTTTCGGCCACCAAACCAGGACTGAAACACTAAAGATGGAGGAGTGTCCATATTCACCAAGGATATTCACACCACCAGGCTAGTTGTCCAACACAATGCATCTGAAATTCTCCAGGTGCAACTAACACTAGGAAAGACTGAAATCCAAATTGTAGCTTACTACAGATCCCCCACCATGGCCCCTGGATTCTCACTACACCTTTCTAAACATACTGGAAAATATTAAGATACAACCAAACACCCTAATACTAGGTGATTTCAACTACCCTGTCATTAACTGGGAAAACTACTCATGTACCAACACCTTTGCCCAATGGTTCTTGGAATTCATAAATTCCAATGCCCTGGATCAACTAATCCATAGTCCCACCAGGGGCTCCAATATCCTAGACCTGATCATTACCAACATGGGAAATTGATGCTCCACACCTGTGGTCACTCCCCTTGTTGATCAGGTCTGACCATAAGCTAATCACCCTTAACATCCACATCCCACCCCCTCCCCCCAGTAAGGAAACCTCCATAAAAAACTTCTCCAAAGCCAACTTCATGCTACTCAAGTCAGAAGTGACAAACTTCATGACACCCATGCAGACGGGAACTGAAAGTTCAACTGCTGAATCCTACACTAAGGCACTGTATGAGCACATCCACTCATGCATGAATCAAACCATCCCAAATAGAACCAATATGCTCTCCTCCAAAAAAAGGAAGCCAATCTGGTGGTCCCTGCCATAAACAAACTTTACAACAAAAGGAAGAAACTGCTGCAGAAAAGAGGAAAATCCTAGGATGCAAAAAAACTCCCTTACTAGCCTCAGTAAGAAGCTGAGATCCTTCATAAAATCCTCCAAAGCTAGTTACGAAAATAAAATTGCCAAAGATTCCAAAGACAACCACAAGGTATTCTATAACTATGTCAAGAATCTAAATGCCAATGCTCATATCTACTCTGAGCTAGAACAGAATGGCATTAAATATACTGATCCCAAGGATATTGTCAATACCCTGGCAGATCAATTCAGTGCCAACTTCACCCCCCTCTCACCCCCTAAACGACCCATCTCAATACTGGAAGATTGCCAAATTCCAGTAACAACGGCCACACAGGTAAAAAACGGACTCTCCAAAGCTAAGAATACAGCATCAATGGGACCAGATGACATCCCGGGCTATGTACTACATGAACTACAAAATGAACTATCACCTCACCTAAGTGTCATGTTTAATCATAGCCTCACCTCAGGCTTCATGCCTACTGAGTGGCACACAGCTACAGTTATCCCATTCCACAAGGGGGGATCCACCTTGGATCCCGGGAACTACCGCCCCATCAGTCTGATGAGCCTGATCTGCAAGGCCATGGAAAGTATTATTATGGAACTTATAAACATAGACATTTGCAACCTTCTAACACTGGACTCCACCCAGTTTGGGTTTGTGAAGGGATGATCTTGTCTCCTGAACCTGATTGACTTTTTTGAATCAGTCTCCAGAGCATCGGATGAAGGTAAGGCGGTCCACACAGCCTATCTGGACCTCACCAAGGCCTTTGACACTATCCCTCACTCTGGAATCACAGATAGACTTACTAAGCTGGGCATTAATCCCTACGTCACTCGATGGGTTGCCAACTGGCTTACTGACAGAACCCACACTGTAAAAGTAGATTACTCCAAATCCAGTTCTAGACAAGTGACAAGTGGAGTACCTCAGGGTTCAGTCCTGGAATCGCTCTTGTTTGGCATCTACTTCTCTGAAGTACATGCCAACACTAAGGGACTTTGGCTAACAAAGTTCACAGATGATTGCAAACTGGGAGCCATTAATGAATCTCCAAATTATGTGGATACTCTACAAAAGGGCCTTACAGAAACAGATGCTTGGTGCCAGAGCCATGGGCTCAAGCTCAATGCCAAGAAATGTATAGTTATCCCCTTTGGGAAAAAACATGTAGCCGTGAATTACCACATAGGTGGCAGTACACTAAACACCAAAAGTGTGATAAGAGACTTAGGGACACAGGTGGACAGTGGTCTCACTTTTGATAACCCATGAAAAACACTGTTGTCTTGTATCACTGAAGAAGGCATTTATTTGCCGAAACCGGTCTGACTATTAAAGTTATGAATTTTCAGTAACTTATTACGTGTTTTTGTTGTTTTGCTCCATTTCACGTATCTGCTGTCCAACAGTGTTTTTCATGGTTTATTCTGGCCACGCAGTACCTACGTGCATAACATAGTGTTAGGCTCACTTTTGATAATCACATCGCCACAACAGTCAGGAAATCCTTTTATGTAGCACACCTCTTCACTAAGGGATTTTCATCCAGAAAAAAGGAGGTCATTGTCCCACTGTACTCATCCCTCATTAGACCCATTATAGAATACAACACCCCGTTTGGTATGTACCTCTCAAGACATCTGCAACAACTGGAAAGGCTGCAGAAATACCTCACTAAAAGAATCACAGGCCTAAATCACATGCCCTATGCTGACCACCTTAAAAAACTCCAGCTATACTGTGTCACATATCATCTACTCAGTGGTGATCTCTGCTTAACATACAAGGCCATGTTAAACCCAGAACTGTTGGACATGCTACACTTAAATAAATCCCAATCCCTCAGAGCCACATGCTCCAGGGATCTAAATCTTGTCATCACAATAAACAAAACATGCTGGAGGGATAGGTTCCTGACCCAGAGACCCCCCAGATTCTGGAATAGACAGCCCATACATGTCAAGCAGAGCACCTCTTTGGCCCTCTTCAAAAGGAACCTTGACAATTGGATGAGAGAAAGGAAATTTGCCCTGGGGATCATGTCAGTCACCCTGCTAGACAGGGGTCCAGGGAAGTAAATAGTGTGGGAAGAAATAGCCAGGGAATTGTTATGGCTAGGCTTGTATAGGCCCTAGTGCCAATAGCCTAGTGCCAACCTATGAACCTATGAACCCAGAATGATGCCTTAATCTTCTTCTTCTTTTGGCTTTTCCCAGTTAGCGGTTGCCACAGCGGATCACCTGTCAGCTTATGAGAGAAAATTATTGACTTTAACAATTGGCTTAGTTTCTGGGGATCCAGTATCTGACAGCCTAGGAAGACACGATTGACTGACCATGAAGTTTTGACAGAGATGGCCTTCATCTGTCTCACCTGGGCTTCAAGCTTCTGGCAAAGGCTCTTGCCACCCCCATAGTGCCTTTGTTAGGCAAAGTCATGAGGATAAAATTACCAATGTGAAAACTTCTTCTAAATGAAATTTAAAGGTCATGCATGAAACTGCACTTACTGCAACCATTCCTTGAACTGGAGGATGCTAACATTTGTGCAGTCAATGAAACTTGGTTCAAAGCAGCGAAGAGCACCCCAGCCTTACCAGGTTACTCATCCTACCATACTTTCAGACCCCAAAAGGAGGGCTACAAAGCCAAAGGAGGTGGAGTTTCAACATTTATCAAAGACATACACACCTCCAGGCTGGTCAAACAGTATGATGCACAGGAGACACTCCAAGTGGAGTTAACTGTTGACAAAACACCTATTCAAATCATAGCTAGTTACAGACCCCCAACCATGACTCAGGATGCCCACTCCACCTATCTGGACTTACTTGAATCCATCAAGATTCAAACCTGTACCCTGATTCTGGGTGATTTTAACTACCTAACCATAGAGTGAAAGACCTATTCTAGCTGTAACACAAATGCCCAGAGATTCCACTACGTCATTAATACCAATGCATTGGATCAGCTGGTCGACACCCCCATGAGAGGTGAAAATATCGTGGACCTGGTATTAACCAACATGAGTAGCCACTGTAGCACCCCTACAGTGTCATCTTCCTTGGTAAGATTCAACCATAAAGTGATCACTTTTGATGTCACCATCTTACCTGACCCACCTCTTGCCAGGCTAAAACAAAAAAAAACTTTTCCAAAGATGACTACAATTTGCTGAGAGCAGGTACAAGCAGCTTCACAGCCACCATTCCTTCAGTTGGAATTAGCACTAATGTCCAAGTCTACACCAAAAAACTATATGAGCACCTACATAGCTGCATGGACTCAGCAATACATGACAGGACCAAATCATCTTCCTCAAGGAAGAGTAAACCTGTCTGGTGGACAGCAGCAATAAACAAACTCTATAATAAAAGGAAACAAATTGCTGTCCAGGACCAAGAAGGAGCAGGTGCCAAGTTGGAAGCAATCTGTCCTTTGTCTGAACAAGCAAGGCACCTAGGCAGCATGACTTTTCCCTGTGGTACATTTGGTTGGGGACACATGGCTGAAATGACATTCAGCTGCAGAGAAATATGGCTGTTGTGAATTCCCTGTGGTCAAACAGAAGAAAGCAATGCCATGTCCGCAACTTCAATAACCAAATGCACAGGGGAAAATAATGTCCATGGCTCCCAAGGCAACATGAGACAGCAGGCAGTATGGCAGGCATCAGCAGCAGCAGTCTGGCCAATGGGCATGTCAGTGGCAGTAAAAATGCAGTGCACAACTGGAAGTGCCTTTATAAGTGGTGCGTGTAAATGATTGCCCCTTTCACAGTGTCTAGGGAACATTACTTAAAATGCATACTGGAAGCTAAATGTGACTACAGTAATATGTAGAATATTCTCTATGCTTTAGCACACTTTTACATGTAGTTACATAAGCATGTACCGTACACCAAGCATAACACTCTTCACTTCTTCTGTCCGCAGGCACTTGGTTATTAAAGTGGTGGGCAAGGCAGTCTATGCTTCTCTCTGCCCACAGGGAATTCACAAAAGCCATATTTCTCTGCTCCTAAATATCTATTCAGATGATTGTCCCCAACCAAATGTACCACAGGGAAATGTCTCACTGTCTAGGTGCCAGAACCCCCATTAGACACCATATTCAACCAAAGCCTGAGCACCGGCTTCATCCCAGCCAAACTGAGGACAGCCACTGTCATCCCTTTATAGAAAGGTGGAGCTTTCACCGACCCAGGAAATTATAGGCCCATTAGCCTAACTAGTCTGATCAGCAAGCCCATGGAAAACATTATCATGGACCTTATAAACAAGGACATTGTCAACCTCCAAATGCCTGACCCCACACAGTATGATTTTGTCAAAGGGAAATCATGCCTGTTAAACTTGGTCAACTTCTTTAAAACAGTCACCAAAGCCATGGATGAGGGTAAGATGATGCACAATGTCTACCCTGACCTAGCTAAAGCCTTTGACACTATTCCCCACTTGGGCATAATTGATAAACTCTCCCAGCTAGGCATCAACCAGTATGTTACCAGATGGGTAGCTAACTGGCTAACTGATATAACTCACTCAGTCAAAATAAGGGAAGCCACCTCTAGTAGTAGACCCATAATGAGAGGCATACTCCAAGGATTCGTCTTGGAGCCTGTACTGTTTGGGATATACTTTTCTGAAGTCCAAGCCAAAACCAGTGGTCTGTGGCTGACCAAGTTTGCAGATGACTGCAAGCTGGGTGCTGTCTTAAATTCCCCTAGAGATGTTTACATCCTCCAAGAGGTCCTTACCCAAACTAATGACTGGTGCCAGAAGCATGGCCTTAAACGGAATGCCAAGAAATGCATCATTATCCCCTTTGGGTAAAAGGGCATCCCCATTAATTATCCCAATGATAACAATGTACTAAGCATGCAATCAGTTGTGAGAGACTTGGGCAGCCAGGTTGATAGCAACCTGGCTTTTGACCACCAAGTTACTTCCATTGTACAGAAGGCTTTCTATGTGGCCCACCTCATAAGTAAGGGTATTTCATTAAGGAACAAGGTCATAACATCCCTGTACTCCTCCCTTATCAGACCCATTATTGAGCACAATGCCTCCTTTAGAATGTACCTTGCCAAGCACATGCAGCAGCTGAACAGACCACAGAGGTTCCTGACCAGGAAAATCCAGAGTCTCAATCACCTATCCTATACAGATAGGCTAAAAGGCATGTCCCTCTACTAAGTCTTGTTCAAACTGCTCAGAGGTGACCTGTGCTTGGCAAACAAGGCTGTGTCAGACCCAGACTTGTTGGAGTTGCTGCATATCTGTAAGTCAAACTCCACTTGTGCAACCAGCATGCAAGCCCTCAACCTAGCCTGTGACATTAATAGAACTTGTTGGTGGGATAGATTTGTGTCCCAAAGACTCCTGCATATGTGGAATAGATTCCCTCTTCAGGTCAAGCAGAGTATCTCACTAGCCCTCTTTAAGAGGAAACTGGATGACTGGATGAGAAACAGAAAATACACCCCGGGGATCCCACCTGTGTCCCTGCTGGACAGGGGAAACAGGTGCTGACTTTATGGGAACATGGGTGAAATTCTTGGCTAGGTTTAAAAGGGCTTCCAGGCTAGTAGCCTAGTATCATCCTATGAACCTATGACTATTCTATAGCCACTCACAGATAAATAAATAATTGCTTTTCTATCACAGCCAGAGATAATTACTGAAACCTGGGTGATATTGAATAAAACTGGATACCGTTTTAGTTATCTTTTTTCTTGTATAATTTCATAATTTTACAGTAGGAATAAAGCACAGTTCTTAAGTTAAAAAGGGTAATTCAGCTGATTCAGACATTTAAGTAAATTTTGGTCCCGATTCCAGAAGGCTTTCTCTTCATGTAAATGACCACTTACAGCAGGAGCAGGTCTTTTAGAATCTGGCTCCCAGTGTAAGCCCATTTATAAACAGGTCTTCCACCAAAGTAAGTCTCTTTCACTGAGAGCAAGGCTTCTGGTTTATGGTAGACTTACACTCAGAGCAACTTTTTTTGAATCTGCCCCTTTATTTTCAGAGTAAGAAAAATAACCAGGTAGATGAATTAGAAATCAAACACTGTAATTAGAGTATATAAACTGCTTGCTACATGATTACTTTTGCTAACATCAGTTCATATAAATGCTCCATTATAATAAGACTATTTTAGATAGGAGAGACCTTATCACTTAATGGAGACTTGGCCAACAGTGTTAAAAAATGATGGGTGCTAATAGCATCATCTTAACATCAGCAATCTAAAATTCATCCCATTCCCATTAAAGCAAATGCAGTCTGTGTCTCATTTAGTAAAACCGTTCAGCATTCCTAATTCCAGAACAACCTGCATTATAGAATCTGATAAAGACAGCAGGGACAGGAAAAGCTAACACTATCTCTGGTGGTTCATAGTTTAACAAATCTATACCTTCACATGGGAATAAACATGGTGTAAATAATCTTATTATAATCAAGCCAAGGTACTGGAACTCTGTATTCTGGATCTGTAAGGGCAAGGTAATATGTACACTCAGTCTTCCTGGCTCTCAGGTAGCATGCTTCATTAAATCACAACTAAAGCGGTGACACTGGAGCACATACATTAATATGAACGAAAACAAAACATAATACATTTTTTCGTGCTTTATACACATGTATTTCCTTTTTCACATTTATCATCCACACTGGCATTTCCTAAATTGTTAAATTGTTGATTTCCATCTTTCCATTAAGCCTCACCCCTCCTCCTGAGCAATATTTTGTATATATTGTTCCCACAGATTCTATGCATTTTACTCTTTCCTTCTTTGTAAGGATCCCAACTTCAGTTCTTTTTTTCTTCTTAAAAATATTCAGTGATTCAGTTACAGTTGGTTTAGATTTTCATTTCCATTTTCTAGCAATTGCTTTATTCTGCATCCAGTAGCATTAAACTTAGAAAGGCCTTATTATTTCTGTGCAACTCAGAGCCTTTCTATAGCTCAAAAGAATTTTTCCTACAATGATTTTCTCCCCCTACTTAAACAATTTTTGTAATCTACCATCTCTTTACATCCCCCAAATGAATAAATAGTCCCAGTTACCTGTTTACCATCATACTTCCAGCATTTGCTATCTACCTGAGGAAAATCCTCAAAAGTCTGCCTGGGGTATAAATTATCTATGCAGAAACTTCCAAGCAAAAATTCTAAATCTTCTGAACTTTGTTGCATACTTGGGAGCCATGCAGATGTCTTTACATTTTTCTTTAGTAAATTGCATTTCCAGTACTGCTTCCCAATCTTTTCTAACACCCTCTGATTGATTCTTAGGGTTATATAAATATTTTGCATGCCCTAATAATTATTCCTTTTTAAACAGATGCTTCATTGTAGACTCAAATGAAAATTATACCACAGCTGTTTTGTCACTTAGCACTCCCCTATCCCTTATTATTGTCTATATTTTATTGGTCCCTGATATTGGAGGAAGTCTCTAACCTATCACTATCTTATTAAATGACAATCTATTTTCTAAGGCCATTACAATGAAAGACATATAGTGACATAAATCGGGTCTACTTTATTAACTCGAACGTTCAAAAGTTCGAATGCATAAAGACTGAAATATATCCATCGAACTCTTAAATGTTCGAAAGTTAATAAAGAAAAAAAAATACACAGAAAAAAAAAAGATGTAGGCAGAGAGTCAAGCCCCCTGTACCCCCCACAACCCTCGCTACTTAAATATGCCAATTCCTAGATCGCACTACATTGAAGTAAATGGAAATCTCCACCTACGGAGATTTCCGTTTGCAGTTTTTGACAGCTTGCACTTTCGATGCATATGGTTCGATCCATATGTATTTGCGGTTTTACGCTTTCGTGTAAATAAAGTAGACCCACATAAGTCCATTATTTCACGTGTGAATGAGTATAGAGACATTTTATTCTACTATGGTGAGACCTGTTTTGGAGTATTGCTTTCTGGCCTGTGTGCAAACTCTAACAGATATAAAAATCATTGAACAGACCTAGAAAAACTATTAGCAAGATAATACCCCTTTTATGGCATCCAAACTTTTACTCCAGGCTTCAGAGAATAAACCTGTGTTCCATAGTGTATGGACCCCTTAAAGGTGATCTTTGTTTGGCTTACAATGTATTCCAAGATGTAGTAAAAAATAATGCAGTCTAACCTAATTACAAATCCTTTGGAATAAATTGGTCTAGAAGCATCATTTTTTCAGATTTGAACTAAATTCTAAAAATTTTACTTTTTTATACAAAGTTTATCAACATTTTCAAATAGCGTGCCCTTAAGAAATAATATCTAGTGATATCTTAAGTAAATTTGAATAAACTCTGGGACATCTGTATGGATGATAAGAGCTAATTCTGCTGAGGTTCCTTTGTTTTTGGTGGTACCTAAACACTGTGTGCACAGTACATGGACCATGGTACTATGAATAATCGACAGGTAATAATATGAATCATGACATTAACTATGATCCTGCAAATTCTTATTGACTGGCTGTAGTATATATCATGACATGGACCGTGATATTATGAATGGTTATTGACTGGTTTTAATCTTTATCATGGTATGGACCATGATACTGTGAAGACTTATGGATTGACTGTGATTTATATCATGTCACAGACCACACTACCATGAATGGTCATTGACTGGTTGTGATATATGTGTCATGAAAACCATGATGTATGACAGAGATTTTTGCTGTATAAACAAAACCAAGCACCATACAGTGACTGTGATATTTGGTGATCTATATCATGATAAGAACTATAGTGCTATGAATAGTTATTGATTGGCTGTGATATGACTCCTGATAGAGATCAGGATACAGTGAATGTTTATTGGCTGTGCTACACACACACACACACACACACACACACACATATATATCTATATATATATATATATATATATATATATATATATATATATATATATATGGGTCTAATTCATATGATCAAAATTTCATTTGACTAAAATTCATTTGACCAAGACCATATAACCTAAAGTTCATAACACTGAAAGCTCACTTGTCTGAAACTCATAACACTCACACCATAAAATGCTAAATTTCAACATAGTAGTGGTAGTGTGTATTAGGTAAGTAAAAGCTATATGCCCTTTTCCCCACTCTTTAGATAGATAGATATAAATATATTGTGACATGGACCATGATACTATGAGCAGTCATTAAGTTGCTGTAGGATATATCATGACAGTGACCATGATGTTATGAGTGGTCATTGACTAAAAGCAATATATTTTATGAACACCAGTACTAATGACATAAATGGGTGGCAAATAAGCCTCAGGTTATTGGAAAATAAATCTGTATATCTATTGGTAGAGATTTAGTCAGTAGTATATTGTCTTTCTTGATCCTTAATTAATTTGTCAGGTGCTAGCAAACAATTGCTGTGCAAAAAACAAAAGGGAAATAACTTACTGGTATGATTCTGCATAAGTAGCAGTTCTAGAAGATTACAAAGCCATGAGAAATATTTTACACTATGGCTGTGTTATGTTTTGTTAGAAAAAAAATAACCTATATAGATCAGAGAGAGTAAGAGAGATTTTTGTATTAAGAAATGTCAGTAGACATTTTAGCTATATATATGGTGGATATCAATACTCATTCAAAACATATGGTCATGTTCTTAGCCTCTATGAGTCTTATCTGGTCACCTTGTAATGTAGATACTGTATTTGAACTTCAGTTAGGGAAAGAGGGTCCACATAGGGCTCACTCAGTGATGCACACAAAACCAAATGCATTGCATGAATGATTTCACACAAACTGAAGTTAAATGAAATTTTGGAGACCATCTACATTCACAGCAAGTTTTCTCCCTCTATGTTTCATCATTAAATGCCTCCACTCTTACAATTTGACAGAACTTTGGATATTGCACCCCTTATGCAATACCTTCGCTCATGTCAAACTCAACATGCAGCATAACCAAACAAAAAAATAAAAATAAAAAGGTCAGTGGTGAAGTTAAGAAGATCTTGGACTTTACAGTGCTAAATAACTTATTGGTGTCACTTACAATTTATTTATTTATTATCTATTTATTTCTATTTGTTTACTGGAAAAGTCGGGACTGGGTCTAACAAGACCAATTTTCAGCGGAGTCCCAGGGAGAAAAGATCCACAATTACAAATGTTATTATTATTATACAATAATGTGTATCAATTCAAATGAAGTAAGAAAGACAAGTTTAAAAATGAGAATAAAATGATTTGATTTGCATGATCCTTAACAAACTTAGGGACAGAACTGAAATGAATAAGAAAATTCAGAGGATAGGAAGCTGAGACCTGGCAGGCAAAAAATAGGAGCCGGGAACTATGGAGGAGAAGAAGGAATAGAGGAAAAGGAGCAAGTGAAATGAGGAAAAGGAGGAGCTCAGTAGAGGTTTGGAGATATCTGTTTAACTAGAAGAGCTAACCAGGATGAGTGCAGCAGCAGAGCCAAGTGTTATTGTCATGTTCCTTTAGTAATGGTTTGAGTTTAGAAGTATTGTTAGTGCTGAGTAGATTTTGAGGAATAACATTTCAAATTTTGGCTATTTTATATGAACATAGGGAATTCCCATAGCTATTGTTTGATTTAGTGACTTTCAAGACAACTTATTATTGCTGGAGTGGGGCTGCACAAGGTTGCTAATAGATGGCAGTTATCAGGGTAATACATGTTAGAATTAGTTAAAGCTAGTTGGTTATAGGTTAAAATTTTGGGAAGTTCCAACCAGTTGAGTTGGTGCAGTGATGAGTTCTATAGGTTGGTTAGAAGCAAGTCTAGCTATTTTATAATAGGTAGATTCAGGTTTGTTTAAGTCACATTTTCTTAAGTTGGTGAAAATAGGTGAGGCATATAAGAGGGGGGATTGAAGGTAGGTTCTACAGATGGCATGTCTGGTGGAATCAGGAAGGATTTAATTCTGTACAGGGAGGCTAGTTTATAGTGACCTTATTAACTAGGGCTAAGGGTTTATCAAATTTGAGGCACTTGTCTATGGTGACTTCTAGTAGCTTTGTAAAATCAGCTGGTTCAGTGAGGGTAATGTTAGATAAATAAACAGCAAAACAACTAGAGTCCTTAGATTTTTGATACTGGAGACCAGCATTAGCTTTGTTTTAGAAGGGTTAAGAATCAGTTGTGAATTGTTAAGGTATTTTTCTATGTCCAGAAAGGATTGTTGGTTTCTGCTGAATAGAGTGGGTAGAGATGGAACAGAGCATGTGAGGGAAGAGTCATCCGCATATTGTACCAATATAGCATGTTGGGTGGCTGTACATAGTTTGTAAATATAGTGTAAAGGAGGGGACCTAGAATGGACTATTGGGGTACACCAATAGAGATAGGTAGAGAAGGAGATAGTTTGTTTTTCTATTTGACTGCTTGTTGGTGGTTGGTTAGGTAACTAATGAACCAGGTAAGGGTTAAATTAAAAAGGTTGAGGGAGGCTAACTCATTAATAAGTTTTTGGTGTAAAACAGTATCAAAGGCCTTCGATAAGTTGAGAAATATTGAAGAGGTTAGTAACCCATTGTTCCTATGATGGTTGACTGTGTTGATGAAGTTAATTATTTCTGCAGTTGTACTGTGTTTGGGATGGAAACCATTTTGGGTGGGGGATGAGAATTTGTTTTTCAGGGCATGATTGAGTAGTTGGGAGTGAATACCTTTTTCCAGTACTTTTGCAGGTGGGGAGAGGATGGTGATAAGTCTATAGTTAGAAAAGGGATAACATGGGAGACTTTCCATAGTGATGGTACATATTGTTCAGTGATGGACCAGTCTATAAGGATGGATATAGGGTGAGCAATAGCACCAGTGTTAAGTTTAAAGTATTCATTGGGTAGTTGGTCAGGACCAGTGGAAGAGCATTTCAGTTTGGAAAGGAGTTTTATATATCTATATCTATATATATATATATATATATATATATATATATATATATATATATATATATATATATACAGTGAGTTTGTATGGGCTAAATGTGGAATGAGTCAGGGTTTGTTTCTAAATTTGTGAGTAAAGATGATTGAGAATTATTGTTGTCTTTCACAAGAGATAGTATAGAGTTAACAGAGTGGTTGTTAAATTAAGTTGCATTGTTGTTAGGTGAGTTAATTTTATTTGGACTTTGAATAGTGGCTTGACAAGGTTCAAGGAGTTGGTTAATGGCACCCCAGAATTTTTTAGGGTTATTCTGGTGCTTGTTTTGGATCATTGTATAGTATTGTATTTTATTTGATTTTTTTTTTTTTTTTTTTTTTGTTAAATTATGAAGTTGCTGGTAGTTCTGAAGGGTAACTGGATTTTTCAAGAGATGGTAATTATGCCATGCTCTTTCCCTCTGTTTGCTCCAAGAAGTACAAAAAGACATGAAAAAACTAAAATCTGAAAGATGGGAAACAAAATCTGAATATATAACCATTCACTGACAGCTTCAAAAACAACATCAAGCCATCCTGGAACATTGTGATATCCCTAACATCCAGACACTTCAAGCTGCTGAACTGACTCAGTGGCAGAAAAATCTGGAATTAGAAATAGACAATATTGAACCTGTAATCTATGGATCATCATCTTACACGAGGGCCTGAAATGGACAACCTGGTAACATTCATCTGAAAGGAGCTGATATCATGCTGAAGAAGCAAACCACTATGAAGTTGATGTGGTGCATGTTTTCAATCCAGAGCTCATTATAGTCTGAATAGGCACAGAACTAGGCTTAAGGCTGCTCAGATGCAAATCACGTCTGATGCATTACCTCACTCATTATTCACTAAATGGAAAGCCTTTATCCCAGTACTAAAGTGCTTTAAAGAAAAACATGCATGGTTTGTATTTTCCATCAATGCTAGCTGTACAGAAAGGGGCACTGCATTTTTTTTTAATTTTACAGACAGAGACAAGGCTTATCTGGATAAAGGCTACTCACTGTAACAATTAATCACCCTTTCCACATCAGTGACATTAGATGTAAAATGAAAACTTACCCAATCACCTATGGCAGCAGGAGAATCATCAGACAATAAGAAAACAACTAATCTGCTAAACTTAAAGAACAAAGGCAATATAGACCAAAGCCCTTCCTTATCCTGTATGTGACTGCAGTACTCTGTAGATCATACCAATACATTGTTACCTGTCACAGGTTTCTCAAATAGGGAGGAAGAAAATATAATTAATTTTGCAGGCTCTGATCTGTCCGAAGAGGAGTTAGAAAGCTAGAGATCAGTCAGCTCTAATCCAGGTAGTTGCTGCAGTAAAGCAATAAACACTAGCCACATCAAGTAACATCCACACAAGATGATTTGCAGTTAAATAACGGCTGCGTGGGGCTTAATGTGGTCTACAGTGGATATGGATTACTGGACACTATTATCTTCTCTCTCTGATGTGTGCATTTGATGAGTAACTGTGCAGTTATACAAATCTTAATGTGAAGGACTGCCCTACTTGTCTTGAATATGTTTGGAGGGTAGTGCTTTGGAGGAATATGCATTTAGATCAGATGTTGTGGGCTGTGTAGTAATACTGTGGTTGCCTCATTGCTTATTTTGTGTGTTAAATGTGTTGTGTGAGAAGAGGAAACAAATCCACTTGGTTGACAGGGTTAGTGTCTGCTTTGCATAGCACTACGCCACTCTGTTCTCATTAAACCCCTCCATGTGGGTTTTCAGTTGTCAATGCATAGAATATTGGCCACAAAATATAGATACAGCAATATGATTTGCTGTCTCAAGAGAACATCTGAGTGGAGTGAATGATAACAACGTGTTCTTACACAATGTAAGTTTCTGTTAATTTTGTAAAGTTGCTTGTTTTGGCCCTGCAGGCAGAAAAGTTATTGTCTTCTAAGGGGTTTTATGCTTACTTTGAGAGAGCTGTATTGGAAAAGAACTGTAATTCCAGAGGTTGATGTCAGCAGTACCCTGGCCGTGTGTGCGAGACACATTAGTAGCTTGGTTTATAAAATATTAGTTTTCCGTAATTTATAACATTTTTTTCTTTTATCTTATTCTTCTCATCCTTATTATTATCTGTGTTTTTCCTATTTTGTGATGAATGTGAAGGGGAAATGCAATTTTTTCATGGTACTTGACAAACTATACCAGTAAAATTTCCAGGCAGCCTGCTTTCAAGAGACTAAACTCAAATAAGCCAGCCTTGCTCATAAACTACATCACAGGAATGGATGGTTTGTTTTGGAAAGCAGTGGCAAAGTTGTAAAAGGTGTCCTGATTCTAGTGAGAAAGTTTAGAATTTGTAAAAGTGGGCTTGAAGGCAGATAGAATGGTCAGTGGATGGTAGTTAAAGTTAAAACATAGTGAGGAGGGCTAATGATCATTGTCAACTTTTATGGGGCAAATGAACAAAATACAACTTCTTTCAATTTCTTTTATGAAGCATGGAAACGTCAAGGATGATACCATTTACCAATTCTCCTGGGGGGGATTAATGTAACATTAGGAATATCAGCAGGAAGATCTCATCTGGGGAGAGATGGAGATAATACTGGGATTAATAAAGGATTTGTTACAGATAGACATTTGCAGGTACATCACTAAGCATTTATTTTCTTTGCATCCCAGATAGGGGTGGTTAGAGGACTGGACTTCTTTCTAATATGTCATCATTTGTTAGAAGGGGTAAATGAAGTAGAACTGATTCCTGCCATTCCATAAAAATAGAAATTTGCATTGCCCTTTCAAATTCATCTCAAAATCTGGTATTTTGTGCACAAAGAAATGACTATTTCAACATACATTATATTCCATTACCTTTCCCATGATTTATGGAAACTATGACAGTGGGTAATTTGATTGATCGTTGTTGGCAAGATTTTCTCAGTATGTCCAACTTCGTATGGAAGGTGTTTGACACTGAAAATTAAACTAGTGGGTTATATCGATCACTTACATGTAGGAAGTTTGGTGAAATAATATCTCACCTTAGGGATGCTCAACAGAGATTCAACAATATGCAAAGATAGCTTTCAGTAGTGCCTTAGAAGGGGATAATTTAAAAAGGGAGGTTATGGGAATAAAATATACTCTCACTCATCCCAGACAGGAACATCTGAAACTATTATACTCAGCTAAATAAACACATTGATCTAAATTTCTAACCCAGTGTCTATGGAGGCTCATACAGACATATACCATTCAAGCATTAGCAAATGGGACAGATGACTATTGCTACTTAGCACAAGAAATGCATTTTGCAATGACATTTTGTCTCTGTGAGATATGCCATCTCCCACCAGAATTATGTTTTATTCAATGAAAGAAATTGGTGAGGAAAAATAAAAAAGTCCCCATTACCTATCAACTAGATTATCGGGATAAACCAATTTTATCAACAGAAATGCAGCAAGTGATAAAAGCACTGAAATTGTGCAAATCCCCAGGGCTTTATGGCCTACATACTGAACTATATAAGAACCTGGATAAAAAATACCAGCTCTATTATCTCTTTCTAAAGAAAGTTTTACTGTAGGAGAACTGGCTTACTACATCCAGGTGAGAAGTATTACCACATTTTTGAAAGAAGAGCAAGACACTCTCAACCTATGGAACTACAAATCTGTTTCTCTAAAACTAGGTAGGAGTAAAATCTTGGCCAAAGTACTAATCTCTAGTTTGAAGAAATGCATTCAATATCTTCTAGGTATTGTCTAGCAGGATTTATATGGGATAGTCAAGGTATACCAGGTATATTAAGATGATTCTCTAATTTACATCATATCGACCATTTGAGTGACAAACACAGAGTGCACATATCTAAGATTTTTATAAATGATTTAATACACTACAGTGTAACTTTTATGGTAGGTTCTGCATTCCTTTGACCACACAGAAATCTTTTTGAGATAGCAGAAGGTACCTTACTGTTAGCCCGTGGCCCAGGTCATCATAAACAATCTATGTTCTCCCCCTCTGAACATCACAGTGGAACTATACAAGTATGTTCTGTATCCCCAGTGCTGTTTTTTCTAGCAGGGGAATTACTTAGTATGTTTACCAAAAAAATGGTCACACTGGGAAATGCTGCTTTTTAAAAATCTGACCCTAGTGGGCATTTTGTTTGTGGATGACTGCAACCTATGATTAACTGAGCCCCATTAATATGTAAGGTATGTGTAGACACCTCTCTGGCTTGATAGTCAAGGCAACAAACTATTCCCCCCACAACAGACTCTTGGGATTTAAAAGTAGAGAGACATTATTGGGTTATGGGATTCAATGCCAGCAAATCCATGTTTATTTAGGTATCAGTTTTTCTGGGTGCCTATTACGTTATCAAATAACAATTTTGTTGAAAACGTAATAGTTGACCCGTAAATGTCGAAAACTACAAACAACAAAACTTTCTATGGAGATCTCCGTAGAATGCAGAAATGGAAGGTTTCCATTGTCTGCACAGTAGTGCAATTTTGGATTTGGAATATTTAAGTAGTGGGGAGCGCAGGGGGGCTTGCCGCCCTACATATACTGTTTAAATGGTTTGTTTGGGTTGTTTTTTGTTGTTTTTGTAGCAGTTCGATGTTTGTGGTTTTCGACAATTACGGGTCGACTATTACGTTTTCGAATAAATTGTTATTCAATAATGTAATATCAACCCAGTTTTTCTAACACCATTTGTAACTTACACTTGGATAATTTTAACCCATTAACTGCATATTGCATATGTGTGTTAAACAAATGGTCTATACTAATTCTGTCACTTTTATCTAGGATTTCCAGTGTGCCTATGGTTTTACTCCCTAAATATGTCTTCCTAGTTTTCTGCATTTCACAACTGACCACCCCCACAAATAAACTACAAAATTTGGTCTTCAGTTTCATCTGGAAAAATAATTACCCCAGAACAGCACAAAAGAAACTTATGGCTTATACAAGATATGGGGGGGGGGTTAGGCCTTTCATACCTTAAAAGATATGCCCAAAAAACACATTTATCACACTTTATACTAGCTAGAAATTTCCCCAAACCCCAATGTGGTTTTCCTTATATACCCAGGAAACCAGTCTTTTACTCCTCAAGAAAGAATAAAGGAGCTGGAAACTGGAGAACTGGGTTATAGAATATGTTACAGTCTAAACTCAAAGAAATACACCATTTAGGGGTATCAGATTATGTGATAGGATATTCGTTTATGACCAGGTTCGCCTGGATGGAAAACCATTACTTTGGCTCAGTTGGATGGATAATATTGTATACTTGGGGGAATTTCTTCTCTCAGAAGGATCACAAGCCATTAAACCTAGCAAGATGCAGGGTACAGTGTAATAACACTAACCTCCTCTGGTGGCAATATCTACAGCTAGTATGTTTCAATAATGAAATTACCAATGAGCATACTGCAATTAATAGTTATAGGTGCCAAGTTAAGGTCTACCACCTCTAAACCTTATTTGATCTTGGCCCTTTGCAATCTCATTGGTAGTTATAGTTCACATGTTTTTGAAAGCAACAGACAGCACTGGTCTTCACTACAGGAAATTGACATCAACCCTTCCATACTGAACTGCATCTTAAATGTAAATAAAAATTGGTCAGCCTTATGCCCAGTGTTGTTCTCTCATTTTAAAAGGTTGTCTTTTGACACGTAACACCAGAACAAATGAGGAAAAGGTGACAGGGACACAACTCCTGCTTGAGATATGGCAGTTATAATGTAGGCTATTTACATATACTATGGACCTGCTCTTACAATCAGGTTATATGGAGTAATGTCCGCATTGCCCTCTCCTCGGCATTGAGGAAATCTATCCTGTCTGTTACAGATTTGCCCTTCAAGATACCAGTTGACTCATTTTTAAATTTTTCATTGACACTGTATGAAGTTAAATGGATACCAGAGGCTCAAGTGAAATGAACAACCATTCATATGTTCAAATATTGGAAATGGCTAACTAGAGACATCACCCTTGATCTACACTGTTATGGTCATAAGTTATGTCTTACACTGAATTCAGATCCATACTTTAAGATTCTCAGTGAGTACTGGTATATTTTTATTTTTGGGGGGAGTGGAAATTCATTAACATAGTAATATATTGTACTGTAGTTGTTAAAATTATTTTACATAGTTGGTTTTATCTACATTGTATCTATATGCATTTCTCTGTTTAATGGTGATGTGAATTTAACCAGTTGTTTCATTTTCTTGCTTTGTACTGTTGAAGATCTGTACTGATAAATAAAGTTTGGTTTGTCAAAAACAAATTGTCTGCATTGGTGAGGCATCAGGAATAAAGAAGGAGAGGCCATTCTAAACTTCTTTTTGGCAAATGGCTTGACGGTGGCCAAACATGGTTCAGCAAGACAGACAGATATAAGATCAGATACAAGAGTGGACAACATGCAACTTGGGTAGACTTATTCAAAGCAAGGAAAGGGCACTAATGTAGAATCAGAGCTTGTGAGGTCATCCACAGTTAAACAGATGACCCACAGCATAAGCCAATTGTGGCCACTATTAGCTGCAGGCAGTGGCCAAAGAAAGCTCTAAGATCAACAGAGATCAGGATAAAGACCTGAAAATTGACTGGAGTGATAACATAAGAGTTCAAGGAAATCTTTAGGGCTATATCACTTTAGAAAATACAGAAAATAGAATTGAAGAAGAATTGTAGAATCTCAAAACAGCATATGTGAAGCCTGTAGAAGAGATGTATGGCTGTGTCAGGTATGAGAATAAGGTACCTAAGGAAAGTGGTGGGATGTAGAAGTATTAGAAGTTATCAAAAGAAAGGTGGAGTGCAGATAAGTGGGAGATAGGAAAGCAGTACCAGGCTAAGAAGGAAAAATGGTTGGTTAACAAAGCATTTGCAGTTGTAAAGAACAAGGCATCAGAGGCACTCTACCAGCTTCTGGAGAATATCTCAGGAGATGGCAAAAAGAAATTCCATTAGCTTGCAAGACAAAGGCAGAAGGATAAAGAAGATAGTCATCAGACACTGTTTATATGGGATGCCACAATAACCTGCTTATCAGTACACAGACCATCAGTGACAAATGGAAGGACTACTTCACGTAAGTTCTTTTTTTTTTTTAAAGCAAGTTTATTAGTTTTAACATACAAAATAAATATTATGACAATCTTATGCAAGCAGTTAACATATAAACAATTATAACATTTAATAAAACAACTAAAGTATTTACAAAGACATCCACTCTAAATTAAATCAATTAATTAAACTGTAACATCTTATTAATAAAACTAAGACTGTTTTAACAAGTTTTGTAAGGTGTCCCATATATTATAGTAAGATGTTTTCCTAATGGTTCTTGACTTTATTGTCATTAGTTCCATATGACACACTTCAATCATAACATTTTTAAATTCATTAAAAGAAGGAGGAGTATCTGGAATCCAGTTTCTGGTTATTATTTTTCTAGCCACTGCTAGAATTGACCATAGTAAAGGAAGTTTAACTTTTTTAACACATTTAGGAACAGGGGTATTATATAAGTGACTTAGAGACTATGAAATTATCTGTAAAAAAAGCCTGCAAAAAATCATTGATTAACATCCAATATTCCTTCAGTTTTATACAAACTTCACGTAAGTTCTGAATGAAGAAAACTCCATGGAGGCTGTACACTATACAAGGTGGAGAATGAAAGAGGAAGCAGAGCTCTGCCCAGAAGATGTTAAGAACAGCACTCAGAAAAATAAACTCAGGGAAATAAGCAGGCTCAGATGTTGGCTGAGTTTGGCAAGAAATGAATGCAAAATAAGCATTTTTGTACCAATAGACAAAAACAAAGGGGGCACTCACAACTGCAGGCAGTACAGAGTTATTAAACTCCTGTCATACTGCAAAAAAAACATTGGAGAGAATGATTTATGAATGGGCATGCACAGCAGTTTGAAGTAAGATATGTGATGAGCAGTACTGATTCAGGTCGGAATGCAACACAATTGACCTGATATTTACAGTGAGTGAAACAGCGGAGAAGAAGCTACATATGAGGAAGGGGTTCAACTGGGCATTCCCAGACTTGGAGAAAACGTGTGCCAAGCTCCCATGAAAGCTGATTTGGACAGTCCTGTGATGCTTGGAAATTGTGGAAATATTAGTACAATTAGTGCAAGCTGTATACAAAGATACAATAATACAAGTGTGAACAGGATTCTGACTCACACAGGGGTTTCCTTAAGGAGTGTGGTTACATCAGGGTGTAGCTGTGAGACCACTGCTGTTCATAATGCTGATGGACTGCATTGACAAGCAGGTTATAGGAGACAGTCTTACAATGCTAGTGTATGCAGACGATGTGACATTACAAACAGACTCTGAAAAAGAACTTCAGCAGATAACAGAGAAATGCAATGTAAATCTAATGATATACAAGATGGACCTGAGTGGAGACAAGGCAATTGTCATGGAATCAAATGGAGGAAACCAGAAGTAACTGATGTCAGTACATTAAAGGGAACCAGTGGAACAAGTTGACAGCTTCATATATCTGAGAGGGATGTATGAGGAGAAGGGAAGTCTTAATGAGAAGGTCAAAGCTAAAAACAGAGGGGGTTATAGACAATTTACTCCTTTTTTGAAAATGTTTTTATTAAATTTTCATAAAACATATTCACTACAAAATTTGTAATCAGAAAAGTACATACATATTTAAAAATAAGAAAAAAAATGTATATTATAAATACAATAACAAAGAAAATAACTATTTACAAGAGTGTCCATCAGTCTTCTAGTCATTCTTGTTGTTGTATGTCTGTTCAATTCCAGATTTTTTTTTTATTTGTGCTTGCCAAAAGATTTTCCTTACAAATGGGGTTAAACTCTTCGAAGATCCTGACTCTGCTTTGTCATTTCTACAAACAAATAAAATTCTTAAACAAGCAGAGCAAATGGATTGGAGTAATATATACTCAAAAAGGCATATAGATTCAAATGGAAGCAAGAAGAGGCATATAGATTCAAATGGAAGCAAGATAAGTGAGGAAAAAGGAAAAAAAAAATAAGGGCAGAATAAAGAACTTTTCCTTTTCCCTTTTTTCAATTCTTATTTACAAAAAAAGTAACATGATGTTAAAGCATGTTTGTTTTTCCTTTTTGTAAACAAACACTATTTTAGTTTTATATAAACCTTTAACAACAAAGCAAGAGACAATTCACTCTTGAGTTTTTGGGGTAGTGACCACCTCAGGTCTCCCCTGAATAAAGGCTGTTGGCATAGTGGGACTAGTAAAGTCAACAAAGTGTAAATAAATATAAATAAATAAATAATTTTACTTATATAAATGCAAAACTGAAGGCCATTATGCATGAGAAATCTTATCCTAGTTTTTATTAAATTATGAATATTGGCACTTATGTAAAACAATTCTTTTTGATGGGAATTCTGCTGGTACCCTCTCTAAAATCAGAATATTATTACCTGCCTATATGACCAGTTTAGATTTCTTATTTTTACCAGCCTGGCTTGAACCACATTTGATTCCCTATCCTGCATCAGTTCAACTGATTAGCTTGGTGACCCACATCTACCTGCTGTTTGGCCCTGTTTTACTACCATTAGGGAGAAATTCTGGTCAGTGTAGGTGTACCATATCATGTCATTAAGAGGGTATTTTCCTCTGCATACATTTTCATTTTTCAATTCATGAAGGCAACTACATTGGGCCTCCAAATGTTTGTCTCTGTATACCAAGGCTCTGATGAATATAGACCTTCCAGGGGTTACACGTGCAGAAAAAAGACATTCTACCTGCCCTTGAGAGCAGCATGCTATACATCTGCCTTTAAATGCTCCATTTCTCAGCCATTCCTCAAAACTGGGGCGCTTGCTTCCTTTACAGTCTTAATAAAGAATGTGTACACTTTTACATTTTCAGAGGCTGTTTCAGATGGTAGCTACAATGGAATATGTCAATAAATTTATCTTATACTGTTATACTTTAGGATTTTTTTGTTATTTATTACAAATAAATAGTGCTGCTGGTATTTGGACTCATGTGCCAGGAATGAAAATATGGTACATAAAAAAAGCTGGATGTAGAACGCAGAAGTCCTGGAAGTTTTTTTAAGCATCAGAATAATGAAATAATGGATTCCTGTTCACATTTAGAAGATTGTAGTTTTGTTCATTGCAATATTGAAATATCTTCCCCTAGACTTAGCAAGATCTTGTACATTTGTCCCAAAGCATTGTACCTGTGCCTGTGGCATAGTTTTGCCCCTCTTAAACTTAGAACCATCAACTGTCTAAATATAAACTGCTAGTCTTCATATGAGTATTCTCTGTACGCTGCTACAGCCATTTCTCTATTTATTCACATAAGAATGACCCAGTATCCACACTTCCAGCCACCATTGAGATTCTGGCTGTAAAGTACAAAAGAGAACATGTTAGCTTTATAACAAATTACTTTTCAGGTATCTTTTGTAAGCACTGGGTTTTCCTTTTCCCAAGTTCTTGATGCTTTCCTTTGCTGCCCCTGTCCAGTGTGCATGAGATGCCACAAATAACGTAAAACCACCAACGACCAGCAAAAACGACAGTGAACACAATGTAATAAAGATTACTTTATTGTTGCTCCAAAACCATAATCCAAACTGGTTTCGGCTATTCAGCCTTTGTCAATGGATACACAAAGATTTTTTGATATGAAATGAAACAGCCTACATTTATACTGATCTCTAATTACCTTGAAGCAGTGGTATAGCACAACCTAGTGGATGGAGTCTCAAAATACATATATCATCTTGGTTGCCAAGCATTCGTCCAGTGACATTAAGTGCCACAAATATAAATATTATATCATATTTTCAAGGATGAAAAACAAAGTTTTGAAAAAATCATTTGTGCATACAGATTTCATGATGATAAGCCAGGGGCATATTCCATGTATTTATAAATAATCATACATTGGTATGCAAGAATAAAAAAATTGTAAATCTGACTACAACTGGTATATATTATGTATGATAACCATATGTCAATAAAATAAAGTACTGATCATATACCATATTAATAAATAAAGTTAGAAAAATAAACCGTCATTGTCGGCTATTAATATTGGTTATAATGATTTTAAATAGTCTCCTTGTGAATAGTGCCTAAATTATCATTGTTATAATACCTTGCCATATATTTCAAACCATCATGACAGATACAAATACAAAACAGTGTATATATATGTATCCTACTTTTGTGGATATATAAAAGAATGCATACCATACTTGGTCAAATATTAATATTAATTGTGGTAAACCTGACCACCATTATATTGTTCACACTAATTTTTAATCTATGTGTATATATGATGTTGCCATAATCTTGAAACCACCCAATATTATATGAAACTCACAGATGGTCATTCAGACCTGGTGGAAATAAACATCCAAGGTTGGTAATCCGATATTGTTCCTTATGGTTTAAAATGGTGTGCCAACCTTGTTGGTTGTTCCTGTCTCCCTGAATTTTATCAATGATCATGAACATAAACTGAGCATTGGGATGTTGTATCGTATGTATTCTTTAAGTGTACTAACCTGTAGGCAGGAGCAGCAATGGCCACATGGAAAAGTACTAATTAGTTTGTCTCCACTAATGGTGGTCTGGTGATATACCACTCCTAGGCTTGCCACCCCTCCGTTTTTTTTCCAGACTATCAGGAAATCAAACTGATTCTCCGGTAGTCCAGAAAACACTGTACAAACTCCGGTATTCTGTTTCAAAAAGGAAACAGACTATCGGACTGAGTTTGTAAATCGGCTGATTTACTATGCTTTTTTTACAGAAAAGCATAGCAAATCAGCCAAAAGCAGGCAGCGGGAACGAAAAAAGAGGGCGTTCCCATTGAGTGATGCTGTCGTGACATCACAAAGTAGGCGGTATGTTGGTGGGAGAGGGGGTGGGGTGGGCGGGGTTACTGGTGATGCGAGGGGCGTGGCTTGGCTCCGGTTTTAGCCGTGAACGAAGGTGGCAACCCTAACCACTCTTCCCCCTTCTCTATGTTTATAATGTGAAAAAAGCCCTCCCAGATTCTTGCCTCATCTGTATGACATCTGACACTGAGGGCCTTAGTACGCTTAAAGAATTTACCAGTGCCAACACTAATTGTGTATTCAAAACGAGGGTGTTTGGAAATTGCAGTAGTACATGGATCATTTACTTAGTTACCTGCCAATGTAAAGCCTTCTACGTTGGTCAAACATCAAGATCTCTTAGAATAAGGATGACAGAACATCGTAGTGACATTAAGAACAAAAAAGAAACAAATGCTTTGTACAGACATACGATACAACATCCCAATGCTCAGTCCCTCCAGCATGTCCTATTTATTTCAGTGCTGAGGTTCAAGTCTCTCAAGCACGTAGCTCGATGGGATTTGGATTTTCTGAGGTGCAGCATGTCCATTAATTCTGGGTTGGACATGGCTTTATATGTCAGGCACAGATCGCCTCTGAGCAGACGGTATGCCACTGAGTAGAGCTGGAGTTTCTTTAACCGGGCAGCATATGGCATCTGTTTGAGCCCTTTGATCCTCTTGGTGAGGTACTTTTGGGGCCTTTCCAGTTGCTGCAGGTGTCTGGTAAGGTACATCCCAAAAGGGGCATTGTACTCAATTATGGGCCTGATGATGGATGAGTAAAGAGGCACGATGACCTCCCCTGATCTAGATGTGAATCCCTTCATGATTAAGTGGCTGTATAAAATGTTTATCTAACCACTTCGGCCACGTGGTTGTCAAATGAGAGATTGCTATCAACTTGGGTCCCCAGGTCCCTAATGACATCTTCTGTACTTAATGGATTACCAGCTATGTGGTAATTTGTGGGCACTTTGTTTTTGCCAAAGGGGATGACTATACAGTTTTTGGTGTTTAGCTTGAGGCCATGGCTCTGGCACCAGTTGTCTGTTTCTATGAGGCCCTTTTGGAGGATGCTTGTGTCGGCTGGAGAGTTGATTATGGCGCCCAGTTTGCAGTCATCTGCGAACTTGGTCAGCTACAGTCCTTCCGTGTTGGCCTGTACCACCGAGAAATATATACCGAACAAGAGAGGTCCCAGGACTGAGCCTTGTGGGATGCCACTTGTAACTGGTTTGGAGTCTGACATGGCTCCAGCAATTCTAACCATGTGGGTTCTGTCCTTGAGCCAGTTTGCAACCCATCTAGTGACATAGGGGTTTATATTTAAGCTGGTGAGCTTATCTATAATGCCCGAGTGGGGTATTGTATTGAAGGCTTTTGCGAGGTCCAGGTAGGCTGTGTGGACCACCTTCCCCTCGTCAATGGCCTTGGTGACTGTTTCAAAGAAATCAACCAGGTTTAAGAGGCAGGATCTGCCCTTAACAAAGCCAAACTGGGTAGGATCCAGTGTCTGTAGGTCCCCAATATCTTTATTTATGAGGTCCATGATGATCCTTTCCATAGCTTTGCAGACCAAGCTAGTCAGGCTTATGGGGCGATAGTTTCCAGGATCTGTTGAGGCACCACCTTTGTGGAGAGGGACCACTGTTGCTGTACGCCACTCTTTGGGTACATATCCTGTAGTAAGGCTAAGATTGAACAGTAGTTTTATGTTTGGGTTTAGCTCTTCTTGGAGTTCATGTAGGACGCAGCCCGGGACACCATCTGGTCCCATTGATGCTCTGTTTTTTGCTTTGGAGAGGACGGCTCTTACCTGAGCATCTGAGATGTCAGGGGGGCAGCACTCTGTTGGGATAGATATTTGCCCTTTTGGTGGGGAGGGGGGGAGAAGTTTGAACTGAACCTGTCAGCTAGGATGTTGGCAATGTCTGTGGGCTCGGTATTTTTTGTCATTTTGGACTAATTCTGAGCATATCTGGGAATTCCCACCCAGGTTCCTAACATAACTAAAGAAAGCCTTGTGATTATCCTTAGTGTCCTGTGCAATTTTTCTCTCAAAGCTGGCCTTAGACAATTTTATGAGTGCCCGTAGTTTTTTGCTAATACTGATCAGAGATGCCTTCCCTTTTTGGGATTTTGCTCTATCATGTAGTAGCTTCCTCCTTCTATTGTATAGTTTGTTTATGGCTAGGGTCCACCAGACAGGACGTCTGCCTTTGGAGGATTGGGTCTTGGTTTTATTTGGGATTGCATGATCCATGCATTCCTGAAGGTGTTCATAGAATGTGTTTATAAAGGATTCTGCAGTCTGGGCCGTATTTTCCACAGGCCCGGGGGCTTTGAAGGATTCCACCTTGGTTTTGAGGCGTGTGAAATTTGCTTTAGAGAAGTTTTTCACTGTGGTTTTCTGGGCAGGGGGTGGGGTCGGGATGTGAATATCCAGTGAGATTAGTTTATGGTCTGATCTTACCAGTGAGGGATACACTTCTGGTCTGGAGCATAGTGTCCCCATGTTGGTGATGATCAGGTCCAGTATGTTTTCTGCTCTTGTGGGAGTGGTAACAAGTTGTTCCATAGCATTTGAGTTTATAAATTCTAGGAACCTTTGGGCTAGGGTGTTGGAGCTAGAGTAATGCTCCCAGTCTATGTTTGGGTAGTTGAAGTCACCCAATATAATGGTGTTTGGAGAGACCTTCATATTTTCCAGTATTCTCAGGAAGGCCGAGTGGGGTTCCTGTGTTTGGGAGGGTGGTCTGTAGCAGGCTATAAACTGGAAGGCAATTTTACCCACTGTTAGTTGCACATGGATAGTCTCTGATGCTTCCTTGTTTCCTTAACCAGGCTAATCTAATGCCATAGTGCTTGAACCACTGAGTTCCTGAATAAACCTCCACTGCACTCTTAGATTGCATTTCATGCCTCTCATAATTCTGATTTTAAGATGTGGCTTTTAACATCTGGCCTCTTTCCTGTTAGCCTCTGCATGAATGATGTGCCCACTAGTATCACCCTGCAGGCAAAATCCAGCAAACCTTTCAATTCATGTAACTGTTTTAGTGTGATCTCTTTATCTAAAACTGTTTGAATGATTTGATTAGCTTGTTAGGCTTTCTTCAGGTAGGGACAAAAAGCCATCCCTGCTGCTTGTTTTCTATTCCTAGAAAGAACATTCTGATCAATGGGCCCTCCCACCTTCTCAGCTGCCAATTGGACTCCTAGGTCAACGTGTATTCTCTCAAAGCTTGTGACTAACTTGTGACACTGATGTGAATTAGCCTACCTTAAAAAAAAGAAAGTCATCCAAGTAATGCAATATGCTGACCGTGCCTACTTTTTGCACTGTTGCCCCATGCAAGAATATATTTTTCTCAAATGTTGCACGTGCTGTTGATTAGCACAAAGACATACATTATTGGCCTTCCAGGTGGATATCTATCCATCCCTAGCCATCTTTGTGTATTGGCTGAAACCTAGAATCTGCTCTTGCATCATGCATCTTACCCATCCAGTGGCATAACGTGTGTTGACCCAATGAGCCTGTAACACACAAGTCTCTTCATTTCTTCTCCCCAACCTCTTTGTTACTTGTTACCACTCACCTTTTTTCTTGTGTGTTTTATCTCTGAATTTCTCTGTAAGCTGTTTCTCTTGGTTCTGTCCTGTGAAACGTCCTTGCTAACTGTGCTTTTGCCATTAGTCTATTCTTGAAAATGCTGTGAAAATAGGTTATGCCCACCTAAACCTTATTTATAAAATTTAGATTTACACAATTCCCATTGCAAACCAAACCTAACCTATGTGTGTCTTGTGATCATGTAAATATAAAATGATTTAACTTGGAGATGCAAATGAAAAATGATTTAACTGGGAAGGGGGGTAAACCTTTAACAGTTTACTATTCTGCTACTCATCCCTTAATTCATTCTCTCATTCTTCTATTTTCATTCCTTCTGCCCTAACAGACTCATTATTTAATATATGCAAGCTAAGAATCTCCCTTTGTTTATGCCAGATATATGGAAAATGGCTGTGGTCATCCCTGTCCACAACTGGGGACCCTCTACTGATCCTGGTAGCTATAAATACATAAACCTCACCAGCCTTATCTGCAAGGCAATACAGCACATCATTATGGAATTTTATTAACAAGCACATAGGCATGGTTCAAACCCTGGACCCAAATCAGTTTGGGCTTAATAAAGGCAGTGCTTGCCTCAAATACTTGGTGAATGTTTTTGAACCAATCAATAAGGCATTAGATTGAAGGGAAATCAGTCCACACTGCTTACCTGGACTTGGCTTCGGTTTTTGATATCATACCAAATTCCACCATTACAACTGATGACAAGCTATTCCAAGTAACTGTTATCCACTGTATAAGAAAATGGCTAACCAACAAAATCCAGTCTGTCAGTGTTGGAGGCATGCAGTAATCTAAAAGAGTAGTTACAAGCAGTGTCCCCCAGGAATTGATTCTGGGAGCACTCTTGTTTGGCATCTGCTTTTCTGATATCCAGGCTGACATGTCGGCATCCCATGCTCTTACCACGTAGGTGACACCTCTCCTAAACATTAACTTGGTTGATAGGTATCAATGCAATTTCACTGACAATGAAACTATCCTTTGGCCACTATGTGACCACTGTTTTAAGGAAATCCTATTTTATAGCCTAATTAATGACCAAGGGTATATCACCTAGATCCAAGGAAGTCATTATCCACTCAACTCCTCCCTTATCAAACTAGTAACAGAGTACATTGCCGCCTTTGATATGTACTTATCTAAGCACATTATCCAGCTTGAAAAACCATAGCATTTCCTTCTAAGATGATACAGGGCATGTCCTCCTGAGTTACACTGACTGTCATAAAGTACTCTCGCTCTCTTCCGTGTCCCATCAACTTTTGAGAGAGGTTCTCTGCCTAAGCCTGCAAAGCCTTGAAGGATCCAGTCCTATGCAATCTCCTTCACAGCCATAAAACTAACAACACATTGAACACTCACTCAAGAAAACTTAACTTCCACTGGAACATAAGTAGAATGTGTTGGAGTGATACATATCTGTTGCAGAGAATACCACTCCTGTGGAATAGACTCCCACTGGATGTAAACAGTGGTGATCCTCTTCATTTGCAACCCAGATCACTGGATGGGTAATTGTAAGTACATTCTTAGTCTATCCCCTCAAGCTCTTATGGAAAGGGATCGAAATTAGGCACAAAGCATTTCACTCTGTTTGAGTCCATTATTAATTCATGTCTTGGTTAATTCAGTTTTGGATCATCTGGCTCACTTATAAATGTTCTACAGGACAAATTGCCTAGCATTAACCTATGAACCTATATTAGTGTGCATAAAGTTATATCAAACCCAAAGAAATGTGCAATCTATACTGCCTATAGTGGGTTTAATAAGTGTCCATCTCAGGTTTACAGATTAATTAAGGGCACCTGACTTATCTTGATAATTTTTCACTGTGTTCACACCCCCCCCCCCAGAAAATATCTCTGGTAGGCCATAAACTTCTTTGCTACATAAAGGTTTAAATCAGCACCTTATCCTGTGCTGTCTAGTTTTTATATAGCCAGGATTCTCCTTATGTTGTCACCTCACCTATAATGTTTATATCTTCCTTCAATTGGAAAGTGGTTAAATGAATTGGCATTCTGAAATTCACCCATGGCTTGAAAAAGAAAGTACAATCTAAGGGTAGATATTGGCAAGGTGTAAATGGTCACAAGGCTCATTTGCTTGTATTTCTTATGCTTCCTAGGATGTTCCCCTTCTAAAGCTTATCCTGAGGATGAAGTATAAGACTGCCTTTGGGGGGATGGTAGCCATTAGCTGAATAACCTGGTAGCAGATTAGGTTTTTATATTATTTCAGAACATTTTGCTATTACATTAATTATGAAGAGAGCTAGAGTTCTTTAGATAAATCAGTATATTTGCACAGCACAAATGTATTTCAGTCTCCTTTGAAAAGAATCTGCCACTGAACTGCCAGCCAGCATTTTTAATAAGAAAAGTATATGTTAAAATTATAACAGTTGGAGGGGCCTATCTGGTCATATTTATTCAAGAGATTTTTGGGAAAAAATAAACCATGCCATTTTGATTTTGCTGACTGGAGGATGTCATTGACCAGTCTCCATCTTGGTGGTACTTGCCAGTGTAATTTAATCAAATATTTTGTACCAGTGTTTGTAATGAGTGTCTCATCATTTAATGAAAAGACATTGATATTTGTATTTCAAACAAATTGGGTAAGAATAATAAAGACAATTTTTTGCATAGGGGCACCCCTGCATTTATATATATATATATATATATATATATATATATATATATATATATATATATATATATATATATATATATCAGTTCCAAGATCAAACAACTGTGGGGTAAGGGAAAATTCCCAAACCTGCAGTTTCATGATCTTGCATGAAAAATAGCCAAAAGGCCGAAAAAGCGGCCTATAGGAGCATTTTGCTGTTACAGACTGCAACCATATCTATATATATATATATATATATATATATATATATAGAGAGAGAGAGAGAGAGAGAGAATGGATGGCTATTTACTACAGAGAACTCTACAATTCTTTTCCAGTGTTTCAACTGCATCTGGAGCTATCCAAGCTAAGATAAGAATATTTTCTTGTTTAACTACACTCGTACTTGCTTTATACAGTGTTTACACATTTTAAAGCATTTGTTTAATTCTGTGGCATAAATAGTCATTTTTTTTCTCTAGTCTATGTGCCTCCAAATCTCTTTGCAGAATGACAAATTAGCCACAGACTTAGTTGTTTGGTAGTTATTTGTTGTTTAATCTGCACTTGAGAGCTGCTTTTGCTATGTTTTGTATTAACAGATTCCGGGGTCAGACATCTTGGGCAGAAGGTGTTTACCTGGGCTCTCTGAGTTGGGAAGCCCCAAAGAAAGCTCAAATTGTGGTTGTTTATTGGCTAGACAGCATAGCAGTCATTTTACAAGTTTTTTATCTACTATAAATCAGGCAAGTTGCAAGGCTCTTTGTTCACTCACAGAGAACTCTGCAAGTTTTCTGAAGTTTCAACTGTATACTGAGCCGTCCAACCTAAGATAAGAATAATTTCTTGATTAATTACACTTGTACTTACTTTATAGTGTGATCACTTCAGTCATTTGTTTGTTTGTTGGCTTTTATAATATGTGTTTTTCCAAATCTCTTTGAGAAAAGGGCAAATTAGACAAATACTTTGCTATTTGATAGTTGATTGTTGTTTAATATGCACTTGAGAGCTGCTTTTGCTTTTCTTTTACAATAACATATTCCAGGGTCAGACATCTTGTGGCAGAAGGTGCTTACCTGGGCTCTCTGAGTTGGGATTTCAAAATTTGGTTATTTATTGACTAGAGGGCACAGGAGTCAGTTTTCAAGCTTTTCTTTCTCTGTATGGAACTCTCCACCAGGCTGTGGCAGTTAGCAGTGCCCTGTATAGTATCAACCACTTAGCAAAATTTACCTATAAAGTTAGGATTGGGTACAAAACCTGTCAAACAGTGTGCCATTATGCAAAAATAAGCTTTGAATAGCTAACTTGCGCATCTGAGGTTCTCAGGAATACCAAAACTACATCCCTCTCATATGCTGTTCACAATACACATAGATTGTCTTCTGCTTAGGTGCGTAAAAGAAACCTTCCCAAGTCTCAAAGACCACAAAAGCCACCTAGTGGCAGAACTGCTCCTTGGCAGTCACTAAAGCACACACCAAAAACAACACCAAACATTATACATAAGCCTACACCTACTGGACCCCAAGTCCAAATCCCATAAGGCAAGGATACACTTTTGCTGGAATTCAGTAAAGTTCTGTGCAAGAATAAACTATTCTTGCACAGAATGGATCGTGTTTGTGCAGCACAACAGTGCAACTTGCATATTCATGAAGGCACGCTGTTGTAACACTTACACAGACATGATCCATGAACGAGTGCAGGGGGCGTGTTACAGCAGTGCCTGCACATGTAACACGCCCCCTTTACTCAGAAAGTGCCGTTAAGGTACTTTTAAAAGCAAAAACACAGTTGTCTGTGGATATACTGCAAAATTGTGCAGTATATCCGCAGAATGCATGCCACAGACATACATCTGGAGCATGTCACCCAGGGCCTCTGCTGAAAATAGGCTTCCCATCTTAGTCGGACTTACCCATTCAACAAATGTTAAATAAAGAAATAAAATACCAGTGGAAACACAACACATGCCTGAGTTCCCATACACAATCCCATCCCTAACACAAAACCCGTTATCCCATGCACTTTTCAAGTGCTAAAATTGTCCCTAGTGTTGTGCCCTTGTACCCCCATTACGGCAGGCATACACCTACAATGAGAAAAAATTAAGTTTCATGTAAATCCTCAAAATCTTTTTTTTTTATTAAACCAACAAAGTTTAACCATAGCTGAGCGGGTATGCCCGTTGTGTAGCTATGCAGAGCAGAGTTCAAACAAAAGCTAAATAGAAATATACAGTTGAAATAGTGAAAGTGGAAAAGTGTAGTGATTACCTAATATGCAGTCATTCATGGGTCAAGCCCCACAACAGTCCATACTTTTTTATAAGTGAAACGCAACTAAAATGTATTTTTTATAAATAGGTAGTGAATATTATGTATATGTTAACCAGGGTAGTGTTGTAGCTCCAAATGTGAGGGGTCAGTGACATTTAAAACTTAAGCAAGAATAAGTGTAGCTAAGTGGATTTGTGCACTAGTAAGCAGGGCTAAGCATCTATCCCTTTAAGCAATAGTTATCTTAGCTAAGCAGGTTTGCTCGATCCTGAGCTTAACGCAGCAGTTTCCAAATTATCCAATCACAGCAAAGGGCAGAAAAGCGGCTGTATTTAAACCTCGCAGGCAGGAATACAGCTCATAACTGGTTGTAGCTCCCCACTGTAGGCAGTATTGCTGGTGTAGGCGAGGGTATGCACTTTTGGGTGCAGAGCTGGGACATACAGGAGTGCAAGGCCATGGTAGGACTCCTTGTAAAAAAACATGATATGAGACTGCTGCAAGACCAGTACCAGGGCTCCCAATACAAAGCAGCGGCCTGGGAAAGTCTTGCCCGCCATCTCACCAGTGCCACTGGCATCCCTCAGACTGGCGAGCAGGTCCAGCACCACTATGCTGAATTGAAGCAGAGGAAGAGGGATCTGTTGGACCAGTGGATCCAAGAAGCACAGCAGAGGGGTGATGTCCCAGGCATGTGTAAGTATTCATATTAATAACTGTTTACCAAAGTCCAACCTGTGTATGTGATTGGTAGGTGTGCATAAATGTTTCTATATCTTCTTTACAACTCCAGCTGAGCGGGCTGCGAACCAGGAAGCCCATGCAAGTAGGTTGCAAAGGCTGCATCGCGAGGCTGGTGAGTAACAATCTAGCTTGTAGTATTTATACCAAATAAATATAAAGGAGTAGAATGTCACCTGGCAATAGTAAAAATGGGCATGGTTTGTACTGAATAAACCAGACAATATTACAGTAATGGTATGATATAGGTTATATATAAAATAAAACTGTAACTGTCTGTCAATAAAAGTCAAAAACCTGGACTGGTTCTGTTTACTCTGGTATTGTATGAATTGAAATGTATACAGGTTATGCACAGCAACTATAGCTCTGAAAGTATTAAACAATCAAGAATCATCTGACAAAGTTAGTGCCTCTGTAAGAAACAAGATTAACTGTTATGAAATGTCTCGTGCACTAAGATCTGATATCTTAATAGTAATGTTGTGTTAACCTACATTGTCCACACTGTGCTATGTCAAAAGGTATGTATAGGAATGTATGTATACAAATGTTGTAATTACAAGGTCAGATTGTACAACCAAGAGAGAATTAGACAGAAAACATCCAAGAATGCAACAGCAGTTTCTCAACAGCTCATTCTGATTAAACACAAACCTGTTGTAAATTTAGCAGAAACAGCTACAGTTCGAATCCCGAGAGAAGTAGTAAGCTGTATGCATAATTTCAACTAGGGTTTTGTGAATATGTGTAGAAACAGTCAGGTAGCGTTAACATAAATTTCCTCCACAGGTCTTCGAGGTAAGAGAAGGTATAAAGTAGGTATAAGAAGGCTGTAATAAACTGTGTCCAACACCCATGTTTCAACCTCAAGGCTGCAAATGACAGCAAGATAAGTACATACACCAAGTGGTCTCCCCAAAGAAATGTTCAGATGTGTCATGCTGTCACAACTACTCGTCCCTGCTGCCAACAAGGGTGACCGATAGAAATCAAGACTGAGTATGGCAGTAGCAAACACACACACACACACACACACACACACACACACACACACACACACACACACACACACACACACACACACAGTATGAGTACACATATGTAACCCTGACTATGTGAATATTGGTTAGAAACAGTCAGGTAGTGTTAAGAAAAATATTCACCAATTATCTAAACACATAAATGAATGGGTATGCTTTCCACCAAACCTTCTGTTGGGATATGTATCCTATTGTTCTACAAATGCTGAAATGTATTCCAGTTAAATTTTCCTCTTCAAATACTATCATTGGTGGCCTGTTGCTATCAGTGTAACCTGCATGTTTGTGTAATGCCCACTGTGGCTCCATTTATGCATTTGTTCTGTTTGCTATGCTAATGTTCCGAATCTGTTGTTTTGGGTTAATTGGAATACTCATGGATGCTGTTATAACTTAATCCCGGAATGTGTTTACTATTACTAACTAACACATGTTCTAAAACTGCAACACCATAGCACATCTGGGAAGGCCGATCCCAGCGGATCCACCTCTCCCACCTCATCTGGTCAGCACATCTGGGACCCACCCTGGGAGCTCCTTGTCCTCTGGTCCTGCACCACCTTCAGATGGAACCACCTCAAGGGATGGGCCCCCCCCAGGCATGGGTGCAGACAGGATACTGTCACCTGAAGCCAGATACAGGGTCTGGTGTGTAGTGAGCTCCACAGAGAATTCAGAGATCTGCTACACCAGCTTGAGGGCCACATGGTGCAATTAGAGGATCAGCTTGCCCCTCCTGCTCAGCCCCCACCACGGCCACCTTCAGGGCCGTGAAGGTGCAGAGATGACTGCCCATGAGTGGGGACCTCAGTCCCACTGTATCAATTAGGGCTCGTGGGCTTCCAATTACCAAACACCCCCTCCATGTCCTAGGTGATTACCCCCTGCATGCGACATATAGTGCCCCTGTCTGCTGTCTTGTCTGTCTTAATACCCAACCTGCCTCCCCAGATATACCTGCCACCCTTCCCCAACATCCCACTCTCACCTTAAAAAAAAAAAGGGCAATTTGTTCCCCCCAAAAATGTTGCCCCATACATAGCTGTCCATTTTGCACATGTGTTCACTGGACACACGTAATCTGGACTAATTGGCTTCACAACACATTATTGTTGTCCTCACCCCTCTCTCAGGGGGTTGAGTGTCCAAATTTACCTCCAAATTCAGTATATATGCACAGCTGTTGCTGTAGAAGAAATGGACAGCTATGTACCTTCCCTACTCCCATTCTGAACATCCCTAGCTATTTTTCATCTTGTTCTTCCCTCTTCTTGCCCCCTTTTTCACCACTTTCCTATCAACCTTTTTTTCTTTTCTTTTTAAGAAATTAGTGCAGGGGTAAGCTGCACTATGTGAGTTTGTGTGATACTAAGCAATGCCTACACAAGTTAAGAATATTTCCATTTTAACCATAGTTTAACAACACTTAGCTTCACACAAACCCACACAAACTCACTTACAACTGTTTAAAACTGATTTAATCACTCTGTGTTTCCATCAGCCACTGTTTTGCTCAGCAACAAAATAAACAGCCTGCCAAGACATGGACCCAGAACCCTGTACACTATAGTCAGAGTGCATACCACTACAACATTGGAGCTGTGAAAATGACTGCTGCTTTTTCAAATAAATCATTCAGTACAGGTATAAAATAGTAGGGAAAAAACACTGTGGAATCACCCATGTGTAGTATATATAAATATACACATGATAGATGTGTATGGTGAGAGAGACATATGAAAAGCAGATATAGTGAGATATACATATGAGACAAATACATGTAGAATATATACATATATATATATTTATGTAACTATAGATGTAGATATATAAAAAGGAATTATGCACACATACACACACACTCACACACACACACACACACACACACACACACATATATATTTATAAAGAATAAATAAATATATATATATATATATATATATATATATATATATATATATATATAGAGAGAGAGAGATGTATACACATATAGCTATTGACACACACATATATATATATATATATATATATATATATATATATATATATATATATATATATAAATGTTCACAACATGTAGTGCTGTCATACCTCATCACCATACGTCAACACCTGTTACTGCAAGAATTATGGACAAAGGCTGTCAACATAGGGGGACTAATGACATAATGTGCGTACTGCAGGTATCAATGTAGAATGTTGCTACAGTAACAGGATTTGTGTCAACATACATGTGCATAGGGATGTGCATTCAAAAACTGAAATGTATGCCAGCATTTATTGACAGAAATCCTCACATCCTCACCGTGATGTATCAGAAAAATGGACACTAATGACACATGGAACAGACCGGAAATATGAGCAACAAACCTGGACAGTCTGAAACAATCTGGCTGGTTGAGAGGTATGCTCAGAACACCTTAGTGCAACAAAGTATAACTAGGCCTGACAAACAGGGGGCAGGAATGAAAATGTGGACATATCTGAAATACTGCTGTAGATGAGCTTGTCACAGTTGATGCAGTAACACCCTCCTGTCTGTTCTAACATCTACTGAGTGGAATAGCACTTCCCAGTAGTTAGTCATGTAAATCTTCACATTCTCCCACTGATGTGTCAGAAATACACAACGATTATGGGGGCCAGGCAACAGTACATATGCCAGATATCTGGACATAACATTAAACTATGGAACATACACTGAGCTGCCTAGTGTAGTGAGATTACCTATGATTCCAGAGTGGAGGATGGTGTCAAAGGCATTGACAAGGTCTAGATAGGCTGTGTGAACTACCTTACCCACATCTACGGCATTGGTGTGGTGACTGCTTCAAAAAAATCAAACAGGTGTAGCATACATGATTTACCTTTCACAAACCCAAACTGGGTGAGGTCCAGAGTTTGGAGGTTACGATTAGTCTTTGTTTATAAGCTCCATGATGATACATTCTATGGCTCTGCAGATCAGGCTCATCAGTGTAATGGGGCAGTAGTTCCCAGGGTCTGTGGTTGCTCCCCCCTTGTGGAGTGGGATAACCGTAGCTGTGGGATGTTGTCTGGTCCCATGGATGCTGTATTCTTTGCTTTGAAGAGTGCAGTTTTTACCTGTGTGACAGTAATTACAGGGACTTTCCATTCTTCCAGTATTGAGATGGGCCCTTTAGGGGGTGAGAGGGGGAGGGTTTCCAAAAAACATAGTAGTCTACATTTAATATCAAAATATCAGATCAATATCCAATAGGAGATACATAAAAACATATAGCTGAAACACCAGCAACAAGATAGTCAGTACTCAGAGTCCCAGCTTTGCATGCAGGGGTGCATGGTTCTAATACTACAATCTGCAATCTACTTTTACTTAGAAAATCATTGTTTAAAGTAGTAACATAATGATACAGTATGTGTTAAACTATTTTTGTCAACCAGTGCACTGTAGCTGGTGTCACATGCAGCTGTGACTGCATATAACCTGGGATACTACCCACGTATAAAACAAATACAAAGATAAAAGATTGTGGTACTACCCATGTACACTCAGGTGTCCCATACAGTCGAGTCACACCCCTTGGTACTATAATGACAACACATAGAAGCATGTTATGTACAGGAAATTAAATACACTTATTAAAGATGTCATTGCCCTGCTATTTTATCAGACAGGAATGTGATCACTGGTTACCAGGGCTGAGCTATACCTAGCAGGTTTCAGAATTGCTAAAATGTAAATGCTAAGCAGATTTTCACACTGGTAAGAGAAGCTTACATGGTGTAAGCGCCTATTCATTTAACCATATATTAGCAATGTTTACCGTCACACAACCCCATGCAAACCCACTTAAAACTATTCAAAACTGCCTTAATCACTCTGTATCCAGCAGTTCTTGTACTGCCTAGCAACAAAATGAACAGCCCTTACAAGTCTTGAATCCAGGACCCTGCACACCATAGTCAAAGCAATTTACTAGTAAGCCATCTCAGATGTATGTTTTTAAGACATTCTTTCAAACATACTATTCTTTACAGCCAGTTTAAAATAGGGAAGAGACACTGTGCAATTAGGATGGATTGGTATATATATATATATATATATATATATATATATATATATATATATATACATCTGAAAAAAACATATATATATATATATATATATATATATATATATATATATATAGATAAATATGTATATACACACACACACACACACACACACACACACACACATATATATGTGTGTGTGCAGGTGTGTGTGTGTGTATCTATCTATATATATATATATATATATATTATATATATATATATATATATATATATATATATATATATATATATATATAAAAATCTATTTATGTATATGCATACATGTCCCAAAATGCTCATACAATATGCTGCTGATAGACCACCCAAAACTGGGAAAGCATGCACAGCTGGATACAAAAGGACACATGATACTCGCATCTGCCCCACCCCCACAGTCTAAATAAGTGAACAGTTCACTGCTACAAAACCATGATAGGCCATACACAATGGCCAGACATACAACAACCTTTTAGTAAAACAATTAAAATGACTGAACATAGCATAGAGGAATACAACCAGACAGTTACTACTACTACTACTTCTCTCGGGATTCGAACTGTAGCTGTTTCTGCTAAATTTACAACAGGTTTGTGTTTAATCAGAATGAGCTGTTGAGAAACTGCTGTTGCATTCTTGGATGTTTTCTGTCTAATTCTCTCTTGGTTGTACAATCTGACCTTGTAATTACAGCATTTGTATACATACATTCCTATACATACCTTTTGACATAGCACAGTGTGGACAATGTAGGTTAACACAACATTACTATTAAGACAGTAATTCACACATGCTTATTATACTCTGATGTCTTGCTCAAAGCCTTCATGGAGAAAAACATTACAACAAAAACTTGCCTTAATCACAAGAAGCAATTAACACTTAATTACATAATTAAATACACAGCCACCATTTACACCCCTCATTTAATCCCCTAAGGAATAAAGTATCACATGTAATACCAATACATTGAGTCTGCATATAACAATTGTCCTTTTATGAATGTTTCATCAAACTGAGGAACAGACCTTTTCCAAAACAGTACCTTGGAACCCAGTACTGTCCCCATGGTGAGAGTTATTCAAATGTACGGCTATAGAACTGTCATCTTTCTTATCAGTAATATGTCTCACATGGTCTAACAGCCTAGTTTTAAAACAGGTGTTACCCACATAAAATGTGTTACAAGTGCATCTAAGAGCATTCTCTATACAGCAACCATTGACTGTACAGATTTCAACATGTTTCCCAGCCTTTCCCCTCAATGGGAATGACAGCACTAAATAATGATAGGCCATTATACCTATCAACTTCCTACTATATGACATCTGGACAACGCTTGACATGATTGGTGAACAGAGGCCCAAATACATGGCCATACTTGAAATATTGCTACTATACAGTGAAAAAGTTGCTGGTGTTACAGGGTTTGTTGTAACATACATTTTCTGAGGGATATAAAGTTAGAAAATCAAATAGATGTGAGTATTTACAGATTGCAATCATCAGAGTATGCTACTGATTTGCCAAAGACAACACCTGTCTGGGGAACAGACCAAACAAAACAGGCTAATCTGTGGCCATTATGTGGATAGCCCTACAGTTGAGAGCTATGCAGAGACAGAACTTTGTCAGACTAAAACTCATGCAGAAATAGCATGTGCAGACAACCCATGTTAAACTAGCAGTATTCCAAACATATAACAGCAATACTCACATTCCGCCTCTAAGTCTTGAACCTTCTCCACCATTTAGTTTGCTTGTCTCCACAAGTCTTGTTGTAAGAGGTAGTAGGTCACACAACTCCAGGACGTCTTCCTCACAGGTAAGGGAAAGGGCCAATGCCCACATGGAGTATTCAGTTATAGGAGTGTGTTGCCATGACATTGGCTATTGGAAGAACTACACAGCTACTATGCATGCAATTAGCAGGTGGGGAACACCAATAGGTGCACAGACCATCACCTGATCATGAGCATCACCTACAAAAGCCGTGCTGCCACCTATTCAAACAAGTTCTATCCCTGTAGTGCACAGAGAGAGAGAGAGAGAGAAGAAATGAAACATAAACTGGAAAAGAGAAGGAAAACAAAAAAAGATAAGTGGAACATGTAAGCATGTAATTAAATGTAGACTTGGTCTGTAAGAATAGGAAATATAGTTTTGAAGAATATGTATCCCAACAAGACTTGCTGTACTAATGTTCTGCTGAACAGCTGCTATGGCCATAGAATCTGGCCCTCTCTGTAGTGGGAGAGATCATAGTCATACCTCTAAATTGAACAGATCTGCACAAAATGTCCAGATTTTCCCTTCATAGGTTTCTACTGTTTCTACTGAAATCTGTACTTTTCCGGCAAATAGTTGAGGATTGAAGTCATCAAGTAATGACAAACATTTGAGTTTAAGACTCCACATCCTTAAGAATGTTCACAGTAATGCAAAATGTATCATTCTACAAACTTCCTAAGTTTGTAACAGGAATATTTAAAGTCTGCCCCTATTTATCCCCCCATCATTTTAGACGTTGTCCACATATGATGCTCTAAGAGGTTGCGAGGTAGGATTACAGCTCAGGAGCCTGACTCACCCTGAGAAAGGACAGTTCACATATGACAACCACTGGAGTGTCTGTCAAACAGTTGTGACTGTGCCACTGCTAGGCTAGTTAATGAGAAGTTGTCCATATCCATATGTTACCTGTGAATATGAGTACGACACATGTTTGTCTTGTAAAGCTAAGAGACCTATATAGGGCATGTGCCTAGTAAAATACTGTTGCAAACATGTGTGTTGAACTGCATGTGATGTATTGAATTAATAACATGCAACTGTACAGTGTTCTGCTGGACAATTAGCATATTTGTGACTATCTGTAGTCGCATACACATATACCTGTGTTATGTCAGCCAAACCACTGGCAGGTCTATGAGCAATGACAATGTAACATGATAGCCTACTTATGACTGTTGGACATCTTCCAGGTTATCACAGTGATGTCAAAGTCTACTGTGCAATCAGTGTAGTAATGTATGGTGCAGCTATATTAATACAGTAACAATATTGATGTCCCTTTTGTCACCCAATATCTGTGCCATTGTCCAGGCATACTGCTATAACAGGTTGAGAAGTATGATTGAGCAGCAAGACTGTAAATACAGTGTGTCATACTGACATAGAATGGAAATGCATACCAGGTATCCCCTGAGCACATATATGTATGCATATGTTCAGGTGGAAGGCACAAAAGTAATCACATGGGTTTCAAATAGTCAGGTACATAAGTTGGACATGTTGCATATGTGTGTACTATCAGTGTCAGTACATACAACAGACATACATGTGTACAGCTACTGGTTGTTCCATTTCCCTGACACTGATATGGGTACTACAGTAGGCATGATTATCAGGTAGTAATTGGAGAAGTGTCCACCTGTGTTGTGACCCTCTGTCCATGCTTTCCACTACCAACTATATCAACACCTATACACACTGGATATCACAAGTGTAGACAGCCCTGTTGGAATGGCAGGTTTGTGTGCTGTATGACAATGAGATCACAGAAAATCATTTCAACATGTTTCTCATCTTGAATGTGACCCCTAACCTGTACAATTCCATTAAAAAACAATCAACGGTGTGTCTAGGAAGGTGAGCAGCTATTGCCAACCAAAGATGTGCCATGATGGAGTCCAAACCAAGATGAATGAATGAATGCTGTAACCATCTCATGAGGTGCATGCACAACATATCAGTTTAAGGGTGTGCACACTCATTCAACTGGCTTATTGTACTTATTATTATTTCCATATGTTCTCACAAACCAGATTGTTATGTTTTCAATTGAATTGTACAGGATATAGGTCACATTAAAGGTGGGAATTGTTTTAAAATGAGTTATTGTGTTGTCATGTTTCAATTGCATAAATACCAGGCATTGTAACAGGAGTGTGTACCCTACCTGACCTGTATAACCAGCCTCCACCAAGGTAGAGGAATCCCCTTTGGTGGACAGCAGCAATACACAAACCACATAAAAAGTTGCTAAATTGGCTGTATAGGGACACATAGGTACAGGCGACAACTTGGCAGCAAGTCCACCTCTATCTGAGCAAGCATGTTAAGTTCACAGGTGACTTCCTGTAAGACTGACTAAGAGTATAAATCAGACATATCCACACCACCAGGGAAAATTGCAACAGTGCCTCCACATATGTTGTCAGTCTCAGAGGAAACAACACAATTCACCCTGTACTGGGGTAAAGTATACCTCATAAACACATGCCATGGATATAGGCAATCTGCATCAGACAGGTTAGGTGGGAACATTGCCACCCTGTCCACCTCAGTTGTATTGGGGGATATTCACATCAACCACACTCCTCCCCTCAGCAATGGTGAGAATGTACATATTGCCTACTGATGGCAACAACAGCAAATCTCCATAGGGCATAATAACATCACTGTCTGCCTCCTACATGAACCCAGGCATGTGCTCAAAGCTCCATCACGCACCACAGTCAAACACAGACCTGCCACCATCCACACATCATCCCCATGGAAGATGGCCACTGTCAACCCTCTACACAGAAATGAATGGGGAATACAGGATTATGCAATTAGGTGTCCAACATTGGGGGGAATAAGATAGCTCAGGGTCAGGAGTATAATGCAAGCTGCTGTAGCCATGATAAACTGAAGGGTCATGGTGTAGTTCAGATTATTTGCAAGTAATATCCACTGTTGATGTGCAATTTTACAACCGTATGAGGTCCTGTGACCTTTTTCCTGTTGTTGTCTTGCAAGTAACATGCAGAGGCCTCGCCTACCAACATTCTCTGTTGGGGAAACTGACATCATCACCCAATATGTGATTGAACATTATGCACTGTTATATGGACAGAGAGCAGAAGATGTGTGTGAGAAGCTCGGCCCCGTGGAACACTCAGGTCCACAGGGTAAATGATGCCAGCCTGCACAGAAAGACTTATCAAACACGCCACAGAGCTTATGCATTTCCACCTTGTCCAAAGGTACCTCTAAGGTGGATGACATCAACAGGACTACTAAATTGGGGTGAGGGAAGTGTAAAGGGTAGTACATAGGTCAACATATGGTGCAATACACACTACATGATTCTCACACAAATGCATCCAGTTACCAGTAGGGAGATTAGAACTCCTGCCTATCTAGTTATTGCTACTACAGTGCTATGCAGTTAACAGATGAGCCACAGAGCTTATACAGTTCCACCTCATCCAAAGATACCTCTAAGGTGGATCACATCAACAGGACTACTAAATTGGGGTGAGGGGAAGAGTAAAGGGTAGGGCACAGTTCAAAAATGGTAGACACCAGACAGTACATGATTCTCTCTCTCACACACACACACACACACACACACACACACACACACACACACACACACACACACACACATTCACTTGCCAGTATTGGGATTAGAACTCCTGCCTATCTAGTTACATCTACTGTAGTGTTGCACACTACAGAGCTTACTGATGTTTCATATCTCTAAAGCTGCTGATAACTGCGCAGCTGAGAGAAAGTATTACAGGTGCCAGAAAATCTCCCTTCAGTTCCATGATTACATTGTGCTAGTTTTTTTTTCTGTCTTGCAGTTCAAATAGCATTATGGCTTGGCACTTCACTAGGTTATTGTATCAAGAAATGTGACACACCTGGGAGCCATCAGCAGTACTCGTTCATCACAGAAGTAGTCCCAGTACTTACTAGTTATGTCCACCCCTCCTGGCATGATTGAAGGGCAGTTTCCTGTGCTTTCACCCATTAAACTGGTGCACTTGTCCATTCTGATGCACTGTTGCAACTGCCTCATGTACACAGACAACCTCCAAACTCCAAACACTTAGACCTGTGAGAGTTACCCATATATCACTCAATGTGGACATTTGCACTCTCCAACAAAGACTGGACTAGCAGGTCAAGAGGATAAGATCAGCATCTGCACCACACCATGTGGGACACATAGCTCACCATGACACCCACTTTGATAGCCATGACATACAGTGAAATGCCACACACCCACCTTCACAGAGGCACTCAATGGGCATTTCTCCAAACAGCACAGACCAGCAAGACAGACACACAGTCAGACACCACGATATGGCACATGCCAAGGGACACATATTTAACCTACACAGTGTGCCCCTCAACCTAAGCTGCTAAGGCTAACCCCCTTCCACAATGCAGTGAACATGGGTAGGTCAATACTGAGGCACACACATATCCCACTGACTATGTTGAATATGGAGCAGGTAACAGACACATATCTATCACCTGCCAGCATCCAACATGTGACACAGCCAGTCATGGCACTCCACAACAACTACAGTTATTTCTCTGTATCTATGTGGGTGTGAATAACCTGGGACACACATCCCTGGACTTCATGACAAGAGACATGGTTGAACCCTGTCATTATGTGGTCCAGGCAGGTGTGACAGTAGCCCTTAGCAGTGTACCGCCATGACCTACAACGATGCTGCAGTACTATCAACAGATGATTGACTGCAACATTGGGTTATGTGTTTTGTGTCATTCTCTGGGGATCCAGTATGTGTTTGCTTGGGATGACATGATTGACAGAACGTAATGACTTGCCACAGATGTCCTACATCTGTCACCGCTGGGTATCCATGTACTGGCTAGGTGTCCTGCCACCCCTATGATGCCTTATTAGGCAGTGTTCCTAATGTAATTACCACCATAACAGCTAGACATGTATGCATTCTGATGGTCATGCTGCTCAGTAGTAGACATCTAACTGTCGGGATGCAGTCACTCAAAGCACTCACTGGAGTGGAGGACATTAACATGTCTGCTGTAATGGAGAAGTGGTTCACAGCAGCAGACAGCAGGCCTGCAGTATCAGGCTATAACACATTCCACAGCTGTCAGCCTTCACACATGGACCACACCACACCTCCACAGGTGGTGCTGTCTCCATATTTATTATGGATAGGAACACCTCCAGACTAGTATCCCAGCATACTGCATTGGAGATTCTTCCAGTACAACTGCCTTGGGGTAATAGTGCAATCCAGACCATAGCCTGATATGGATCCACATCTATGTCCCTAGACTGTCAATGCACATTCCTCAACACCCTGCCATCTATGATGGTCCAGCGCAACACTGACATAGTATGAGACCTCAACTACTCCTCCATCACCTGGGGAAAGTAATCAAGTGCCAGTACAGTGGCCAAACACATCCTGGGATTCATCATTTCCAATTCCCTGGACCAGCTCATACTGACCCCAGGTAGAGGATGCAACAACCTTAACCTGTGTTGACTTCTTAAATATGGGACTGTTGTACATCCACAGGTGTCAATCTCTGCATGGTGAGATCCACATAGGCTGTAATCAACATGGAACTCAACATGTCAGCCACACCCCCCCATATAGGGAACCACCATGCAAAACCTCTCCAAATCTGACTTTGCAGCCATGAAAACAGGGGTGGATGACTTCACTGTACCCATGGCAATGGGAAGTAGCTGCATGACTGTGTAACCATATACATATGCACTGTATAAACAGGTACATGAATGCATTGTACTATCTAGGGCCAACAGAACCCAGACAGTGTCCTCCAAACAATGAGAGACAATGTACTACAGAAGGAGGACACTATCGAAGAGAAAGGTGGTGTCCCATGACTGTTGAACTCCCTTTTTAGCCTCAAACACAACTTGAGATCCCTCATGGAATCCCCTACAGGCATCTATGGAGGCAGACATACAGCAGACACTGATAATCACAACAGCTTTTGATAGTTACATCAACAACCTCCACAGCATTAAACACAAGTGCTGTGAGTTACTGCACAATGCTAATACTTATCCTGTGACAACAGATATTTGCCACAGTCTTGGCAACACATTCAGTACCAGCTTTACTCCTCTCACCTTCCCACAAGTGAAGTGCTGAATGAATGTGTTCTCACGTGCTGTATCCTGTTTCTGTGCTAGGCATCTGTGTGTCACCAGGATGTGGCCGTGCAGCAAGACCAAGGGGTTTGGCAGTGTGGTAACACATCCACCATGTCTTAGGCAGGGTACAGCTGTGTCTGCATGGATTTCCCAGGTCTGTAACAAAGCGATTGCATATGCCTCACAGATTATAGGGCTGAGGGTTGTACATAGGTATATGTTGATTTACATCTGTTGTAGAGTGGGTAATGGTACGTGTTGTGGTTTGGACACACCTCTGATTGCTAGTAACCATGGCCACAGGGGATATTCATCAACCAAATAGTGATATTACTATTCACACACACACACACATACACACACACACACATACACACACACACACACACACACACACACACACACACACACACACACACACACACACACTTGCCAGTACTGAGATCCACAGGTTCATTGCTTCATAGGTGTGTAGTAGGTGAATGAGTCTGAAGGCTCTACAAGGCTAGCCCAAGGGAATACCCTGGCATCAGGCCACATGACAATAGTCCCCAGTGTGGTTCAGGAGTATAGTCACTGGAGTAGTCCCCAGGGGTGGGCATTGTATTCCCCATCCACTCATCCAGATTTCTATTGTGGGTGAGCAGTGATGTGCACTGCTTCACATGTATGTGATTTATATCCCATAACATGGACAGTGTCTGTGTTGTGCACCTGTCCCAATTGATGCCCTTTGAAGTGTAGAAGTGTGCTTGAGGTCTCTGGGGCATGTTGTGGCCATATTGGTATAATCAGATGTAGCATTCCTGACTTAGTTTGGTGAGACATGGCTGTGTAACTGAGGTAGTGATTGCACCTACATAGACAGTATGATACGGGGATTCATTGTAGTTATTGGAGTCTGTCCATACAGGGCATGTGTATAAGGCATGGTATTCCCTTTGTGGGGTACGTTTGCAGACTCTACAGTTGTTGCAGGTGTCTAGTGGAGAACATGGCAAAAGAGCCACTGTACACATTGATTGCAGTACTGAGGGGATGGTACAGGGTGTCCATATCTTTTTACTTGCTGGATAATACACACTTAGTAGATTTAACACATCAAAGTACTTTCTGATGTCAGTGGCACTGTTGTGGTCAACAGGTAGCTGACTGTCATCCTGTGTTCCCCATTCTGTTATAACAACATCACTGTTCAGTGAACTACCACCAATGTATTACTTCATGTGAGCCATGGTGTTCCCAAAGGTAATGGCTGCACATCTCTTGGCATCGAGGTAATTTCCAGGGTTATGACAATAGTCATAGGTGTCAAGTGGCCTTTGTGCATGATGTCAACATCACATGGATTGGGAATGCTACCACCCACCTTACTGTTGTATGCAAACATCTTCAGCCAGGGTGCCTTTGTGTTCTCCTGCACCTCAGAAGGGTAGATCCCAAACAAGAGAGGACATGGTTCCATACCCTTTGTGACACCAGTCATGTCTGGTCATCGGTTTGACATGAAGTCCATTGCAATCACACCATGATTACTATCTGTAAGGCAGTTTTTAGGAGAACTACTGATATATAGTGGTTGGTGCCTAGCCAAGTGTGTTTGTGTATGGTTCCTGGGGCGAGAGTGGTCTCTGAGTATTAGAAGGGTTGCCTATATTGTTAACTATTCCATATTGTCACATAGTCATTGCACATGGCACTACACATTTAGGGCTGTGGATAGTCTACACCAACCTCAAGGTGTTTGACAACTACTGGCCCTGTAATGTGGACATTGGGACATATAGGCCATCAATATAATAATTTAGCAAAATCCACCCCCCAGTGGATCCTGTTATTACACAATGACAACAACACCCACACAGTATTAATAACAGACACGCACACACAAACACTTGCCATTCAGTCATTACCTGCTGATGTTCTGGTCCTGGCAGTTGTGAAATGTTTGTGGAGAAAAGTGTGTGTGTGTCTTGTAGAAGAGGCTTTTGAGGCCATTCAGACTTCACTCCTTCCCTTATCTTTCCACCTTTTTAGCACAGCTGCTGAGTCATCTCCTCAAAAAGATACCTTTGGACTCAATATGAACTCCCATTGTTTTGAACTCCAACCTATTTATGTAGTACTACTACAGTATTATGCAGTTATCAGAAGTGCCACAGAGCTTATATGTTGGAGAGCTGTCCCAAAGTATCCTTGAAGGTGAGTGACATCAGCAGCTGTGCTTAAGGAGGGGTAAGGGAAGTGTAGTAAGTATGAATGGCCTCAAAGTCATGTACCTACAAACGCAAACACACATTTTCACAGCTGCCAGGACCAGGATTAGAACTCCTACTTAACTAATTTGCTACACTCTAGCTCATGCAATTATCGCAAGCTCCACAGAGCTTACATGCTGGAGAGCTGTCCAAAGGTATCTTTGAAGGTGAGTGACATCAGCAGCTGTGCTTAAGGAGGGGTAAGGGAAGTGTAGTGAGTGTGAATGGCCTCAAAAGCATGTCTCTACAAAGACACACACATTCTCTCACACAAACATTTTCACAACTGCCAGGACCAGGATTAGAATTCCTACCTAACTAGTTTTCTATACTATAGTTTATGCAGTTATCATAAGTGCCAGGGAGCTTATATGTTAGAAAGCTCTCTGAAGGTATCTTTGAAAGTGAGTGACATCAGAAGCTGTGCTAATGGAGGGGTAAGGGAAGTGTAGTGAGTGTGAATGGCCTCAAACTCATGTACCTACAAACACACACATTTTTCACAGCTGCCAGGACCAGGATTAAAACTCCTACTTAACTAGTTTGCTACACTATAGTTTATGCAGTTATTTCAAGCTCCAAGGAGATTACATGCTGGAGAGCTGTCTGAATGTATCTTTGAAGGTGAGTGACATCAGCAGCTGTGCTTAAGGAGGGGTAAGGGAAGTGTAGTGAGTGTGAATGGCCTCAAAAATCATGTCTCTACAAAGACACACACATTCTCTCACACATTTTCACAACTGCCAGGACCAGGATTAGAACTCCTACTTAACTAGTTTGCTACACTATAGCTTATGCAGTTATTGCAAGCTCCATGGAGCTTACATGCTGGAGAGCTGTACAAAGGTATCTTTGAAGGTGAGTGACATCAGCAGCTGTGCTAAAGGAGGGGTAAGGGAAGTGTAGTGAGTGGGAATGGCTTCAACATCATGACTTTACAAAGACACACATACTCTTTCATACAAGATTTTCATAACTGCCAGAACCAGGATTAGAACTCCTACTTAACTAGTTTGTTACCCTATATTTTATGCAGTTATTGCAAGTGCCAGGGAGTTCATATGTTGGAGAGTTGTCCAAAGGTATCTTTGAAGGTGAGTGACTTCAGCAGCTGTGCTAAAGGAGGGATAAGGGAAGTCTAGTGAGTGTGAATGGCCTCAAAATTATGCTTCTACAAAGACACACACACTTTCTCCACAAACATTTTCACAACTGCCAGGACCAGAACTCCTACCTAACTAATTTGCTACTCTGTAGTTTACACAGTTATTGCAAGTGCCACGGAGCTTATATGGCTGCAAGCTGCCAAAGGGTTATTTCAGGGTGACTAACATCAGCAGGAGTGTTAAAGTAGGGCAATGGGAAGTGTAATGAGCATGAATGGCCTCAAACTCATTCATCTAGAAACACACACACTCACACACAACTTTACATTTGGCAGGACTGAGATTACAAATGCTACATGAATACTTGTTTGTACTATAGTGTTACACAGTTATCACAAGCACCACTGAAACTATAGGGCTGAGGGCTAACAAAGGGAATTTCTATAGTGAATGATATTAGCACATCACGTGATATAGGCCGATGGGATGTGTACTGGGTGGGAAAGGCCTCATAATGGGTTTCTCTCTGTCGCTGTCTGTCTCTTTTTCCCACATTTCTGTGTGTATATGTTTTACATGTTATATTATGCTGGCCTTAGATATGTGTGAGTATTCCTATCCAGTGTGTGTGTGTGTGTGTGTGTGTGTGTGTGTGTGTGTGTGTGTGTGTCTGTGTGTGTGTGTGTGTGTGTGTGTGTGTGTGTGTGTGTGTGTGTGTGTGTGTGTGTGTGTGTGTGTGTGTCTGTGTGTGTGTGTGTGTGTGTGTGAAGTATAAATGGTGTACAATTTGGTGTGTGTGCACAGACATCTGCAAATAACATATATCTATCATCCACTGTGTTGTCAGACATGGGCTTCATTTCTCTAAGTGTAGGGGCATGCCCAGTGTTACCTTCTATATTGAGTTTGTGCATCCATTCCAGGGAGAGTTGAATGCCAGTTCAGAGTTTAGTGTGCTACAGCTATACCTAGCAACCTGTTTCTGCAGGATATCTGTAGATAGGTTGCCAATGTAGTGACATCATAGGTGTAACATACGGGGATACCATAACTATTGCTGTCTGTGCTGCTTCTGTAGCATGGTTGGTTGTGGCATACATTTTCTGACATATGTACTGTTTTACACTGAGCTGTATCACATCATCCACTACTGACAGATATCATTCTTTGCTCACAGTTATTTACCAGGGAAATGCACAAGATGAACGAAGCTGAGGCCAATATTCTGAGGCATAGACTACACATTTCTGGCACAGTCTTTCCATTGTGGACGGGTAGCTACAGACAATAGACTGCTGGTTCTGTGTAAATGGTCCGGCAACTTAGTAGTTTGCTGGCTGGGGATCCCCTTCTTGGGCTTTACTCAACTTATTGGAATGGGCATATCCTGCTGGGGCCATACCTCTCAACTGTACAGATACACCTGGGTTATCCAGAGGCAGGAATCATATATCTGGTCAGTTTACCTTCACATTGTGGTTTACAAGCAGTTTTGTGGCTATACATTCATGGGTTTGTAGTCAGGAGGTAATATGGCCAGACATTAGAGTTTCAGACTTCACACACTCCATGATATCCATGCTTCTACACCCCCCTCTGTTATTCCCTCCTTTTCCTGACATTATGACAACAATATCTCAGAGGTATCCCTATAGTTGGACCTTTATACCAGTAATATTTATGGCCTGGTCCACAGTTCTTGCAGTAGGGTATGGGGAGGCATGCTACTGGCATTTATCAGCATGGCCTTGCATTTGTTTTCTGTTTTCTATGTTAGGTTGTTAGTTAGGGCCCCTTGACATTCCATATATTGGCACTATGGCTGAGGCGTGGCCTTTGCCAGAGGACTGTAGGCCATTTGAGAGTGCTGTACGCCATCTGTAGCAGGCCAGTGTATTCTGTCACTCATATGTTCCCAGGCTGCAAGCCAGTGGATTACCCTGGGGTGACAATGGTAAGTGATTGAGGTGTTCCTGTCAATCCTTCCTGTTCATACTGATCCACGGGTCTGGATGTGGGCAGGTTGCTGCTTACAGCTAGGGACACACCTGCATGGGACGCCTATTCAACATGCAGCATCATGTGTGTATTCCCATATTCCCATACAGAGATGGGTTCATGCTGTACTCATTCCCTACAGCAAGGATAAGACCTGTGATAAACCTGTGGCTGATGGTGGGATAAGCTGGGTGCATGTGTGATATGGAAGCTACTGGCACCTGACTCAAAGATGTACCTGGGATAGTCCCCTTATGCTGCCTTTTGTGTGGACATGAGCAGCCTGTCATTACTTTATAACTGTGCCTTTTGTGGTCTGCCAGTGATTGGCCAGACTACCAGTATTCCATGCTAGAGGGACAACTAATGTGATACTAACCTCTATGTATAATTCCGAAGTTGTGTGCAGTTGACAGTTATTTTATATGCATTCTGTGTAAGGTACCTCCACCTGTGTACTGTTTCTATGTATGGGTCCCCATTCATGGCATGTCCAGCTTTCCAACAGTGACAGATATTGACATCTGGACAGTGTGTATGTACAACTACTGATATGGGTGTAGCTGAGAAGCAATGTGGTTGGCACTGCAGTTGTTGGAACATGACCCTGTTGACCACAGTACTGTACCTAGGCCATTGGGACACAACCATCCAGACCTACATGCTGTCCACTTCCAAGAAATATTAATCACACAATAAACTTACCACACTGACCCCTGCATATTGTACACATGCAACGATGTAGACTGAGACTTCCTGGCAACCTATGCTCCAGTGATATTACTCCTCAAAAGTACATGCTACTGCATTTCTACATGGGATTGTGGGGGGGGGGTGCACCCCTGAGGACTTTCAACATTTGCAGTGACTGTACTGATATTTTGGTTACTCTGTTGGCTTCCATTTCATATTGTATCATGACCTATCATGCAGAAAGGGGGCATATCAGTAGAGTACACGTTAGATTTTAATGGCATAAATTTCAGTTTCAGACTTCTTACCCTTCAGAACTAAAATGCAGCTGCCAGATCTGTTGTAGTATGTCTGTATAGGTCTGGAGGGGGGCTGTTCACCATTGCATCATTTGTGGGCCTTATCCCAGCCTATCTTTATGGTCGTCTACACCTGCCCTGCTGGGTGAGGCTGGTGGTGGGTTTGTGACCCTCACTGACATCCATGTATATGACCTACTGACACTCACAGTTCTTTGGGGCATCACATGTACTGCAGTGGGAATTGTCACCTTGTGTAGTACTGTCTAGTATTTTGACACCAGTATTTGTTATGGATTTCTTGCTGTCCCAAATACCTGTCAGCTCTCTGTTGCTATCCCATTCACCCACCCAATTCTCTTGCATGCTTGTATTTATACCATACATACAGCTATCAGAACATACTACTCCATTCAGTAATTGATAGGAAGGTGACTTACCTTGTTGCTGGGACAGTATTGAGGATGGTGCTGGAGGGCTGACTATGTCGGATGCACATAGTACACTCCCCATACATGGTAGAGCACAGTTAGTGTCATGTTTGCCATCCCTTTTCCTATATGTGCAAGTCAGAGAGAGGTATCAGTCCCTGGGTCCCTACAATGTAATTGTGTTGCTATGTGTTGCCTCTTTGCCAAGGCCTGGACATACCAGGCATGCCTCCTTCTGCCTACAGGGGCAGGCTCAGGAAGTTCCTCCTCTGAGTCCTTCTGTGCCTGTGCTGTCCTTGGCAATGGTGGGGGGCTGTGTGGCCCTGCCCCATGCTGTTCCTGACACACCTGTTTTTGCAGGATCATATTGTGTAGCACTGCACATACTATGAACATTTGTGTACATGCAGCTGGAGAGTACTGCAAGGCTCTACCAGAACTGTGACTTGAGTATCCTAAAAACACACTCTACGATGATCCTGGTTTGTGTGTGTGCCTCATTATGGTGTTCTTGCTCGGGTGTGTGTGCATTTCTGATGGGTGTCATCAGCCATGGCTCCAGTGCATAACCAACATCCACTACTAGATGGGCATATGGGATGTCCCCCCTAGCAAACACCTGATCCAGCTGTGAGCAATGCCAGATGTGGGAGTCATGATAGCTTCCAGGGCTGCCAGCACACACATTCATGATAATGCCCTGGGCATCACACATGACCTGGCAGTTGATGGAGAGGAAGCCCTTGCAGTTTATGTAGACCCTACCCAGCTTGTCAGGTGGTGCTTTGATGTGTATGTGCGTGCCATCTATAGCACCAACTACCTCAGGGTATTCTGCTATACTGTGGAAGAGATACATATTTCTGGCCAATGCCTCATTTGTGCTGGGTGCTGGGGAAATATATGTGCTCCCTGGCATGTGCTGACATGGCATCCAGGAACTGGTGGAGTACCCTGGATGCTGATGCCTGTGAGATCCCCATGATATCCCCAGTTGTTTTTTGGAAGGTACCTGTGGCTAGTATTCTTAAGCCTACACATACCTTTGTATCCACTGGGATGGGTTCCCCTCTGTTGGTTCTGTGTGTGAGGTGAGGATGGCACAGCTGGACAATTTCTGTAGAATGTTCCTGTCCACCCTATAGCACTCCACCATCTCCAGCTCATGTAGGCCCTGGTAGGTTACCCTGGGTCTGTACACTCTTCTCCTCCTCCTCACTGTGGGTTGGTTGTCAACATTCTCCTCCTCACCACCCTCAGTCTCTAGCACATATTTATGGAGTAAAGCAGCCTCTAACATTTTTAGTTAGTTTTGCCAGTTAAAACTCCCCTGTCTGTATACACTGGCGGTGTAGAGTTTGTGGGAAAAAACAGTCTGACAGGTGTTTGCATAGTTTATAGTAGTGTGCTGGGCTGCTGCATGTGTAATTGGCTGATTCTGATACATTCCACCTGCCAGCTATGCTAGTTCTCCTTTATTGCCTTCCTACTGCTGTTTCCCCCAAAAAAACAGTATGAAAGGTGTTTGCATAATTTATAGTAGTGTGCTGGACTGCTACATGTGAAATTGTTGGATTCTGATACATTCCACCTGCCAGCTATGCTAGTTCTCCTTGATTGACTTCCTACTGCTGTTTCCCCCCTCCCAGTTCCTCCCTATTTAAGCCCTGAGATGCGCCGGGCATACCCAGTGCTGAAATGTAAACAGTGTTGCCTTTTCCTTTTTTTTTTGTTTTAAACCCGGTGCGCACACCTGTTTAGGTTATGTATACAGTGCTCATGCACATCTGACACACCCCCTTCATTAGCTGTGCTTAGCTAAGGGCAAACATGGGCCACAGAGTTCCAATGAGCTTACAGCATGCATGACACACCTCCTTATGAAGTCATTCAGCTCTTACACCTGCACTGTTGTATTGCTGCACCTACACGGTTAGATACAAGCTGACACTTTGAAGAAATATGTGATTCAGTATAACTCCCCTCATTTGCATACGCCAGTGTGTAGATCGTTATTTACTGCATGGAAACAGACACTTTTCCTTTGACAACCAGTGCTCTCTGGTATTGTTTACATTCTGCATCGACTATAATGGCAAAATGCAGATTTTGTTTTCCCTTTTTTTTTTTTATTTTTGGCTCAAACTCATTTGTGCGCTGCTGCCCTATGCTTAAATGGCCAAGATCAGCCAAAAAAAGTTTGATTTTCATAATAATTAATCACGTTTTAATGCCAATGGCTTTATATTTGGCCATTGGCATGTCTAATGTACATAATACATGCATTTTCACGAGCTGTCATGCCTCCATTTTGTCAGTTGCAGAAATGCACTCAGTTATTTTCTGAATACATTTCTGCACTGACACTGTTCTAGCATAGTGACCTGTCAGTTTGGTGAATCACTAAATCACCTCATTTGCATTGTTTCCACCAGCAAACGGGGTGATTTGCATATTTGCTGGTTTTTGTGCTAGAACAGTATAGGACTGCTCTTGCATGTGAAAATGGCACTATCCTGAATTTCTCGGTGGCCATTTTCCATGCAGGAGTGCTTACACTGTCCTAGCATGGAAAATCGGCCTTCCTGAATCCTAAGGTTTACCTAATACTCTTGTCATTGGGTCTCCACTGTACAAGAAATAGATGCCCCAATCACCAGGCTGGACAACGCAAAGATAACAGTCAGTTGCCTGTCTGAGCCGGGTCTATATTATAACATCGAAGTCTTACAACTTCGAATGTTATAATATTGAACCTATTAGAGCAAAACACCAGAAAACCGAACAGTCAGAATAGTGAATTTTTTCCCAGGGCAAGAATTCATTGTTCCGACAAACATACACACAACACAAGCACACCAAAATAAATAATCCACACACATGCACTTCACAAAACCCTACACCAAACCATACATATACCACTAGCTATCCACTTATCTTAACCCAAACCTAACCCTAAGGTCCCTAACTATCGCACACTCAACTTACTGACTTGAGAAGTCAGAAAGCAAAGGAGAGTAGTAGTGCTGAAATTGAATTCATCATCAAGTCTTAGTGAGTACCTTCACGAGGCAGACCCTGTTTTTTCACAAAATCTCACCAAGATGACACTGATATATAGACTGTATTTATATAGCATATATCATGGACAGAAGTAAGTCAAAAACAAAAAAAGATAGCTGGGTGAAGAAGACCCAAGATAAAAAAGTTCCACATCCTGGTAGATACCAGGACTGTAAAAAAATGACAGTGTAGAATCCTCAAAATACAGAAACATTCCTACAATGGGGCCAGGCCAGACCCACGGGGAGGATGGCACCCCTGTTGTACAAAGAAATAGCAGTCCACAAAAACTGATAGGCCAAAGAAGAGCCATAAAGACAATAGAGTGGACTATTGAGGATAAGAAATAAATGATGCATTGTTACTATTATGAAAAAAGCCTAGAATTTCCAGAGGATATACAAAAAGATTAAGAGATAAATTAGAGAAAAGAAAAATATTTCCACAGGAAAAACTGTCAGTAGCTTCAAATGAAAATTTGCATTCATTAATACAACAGTTTTTGAAAAACAGTATATAGATCAAGAAACTTTGAACTGCTTGGAAAAAGAACATCTGAGGAAGTGAGAAAATGTAAACAGCAAAACCTATATTTTTGAAAAGTATAAAAAAGAAAAACGGACATGGGAAAGAAAGAGAGATTTGATATGGTACAATATTTGTGCAAAGGAGAAAGCCAAATTAATCAATATAAAGAAAGCAGCCCCAAAGATATTCAAAGATAAATACAGTCAAAGATATCCAGATATGGAAAATTTCACAATAAAAAAAAATAATATCACAAAGATGGAATGTAGGAAAGAATATTAGTAAAGCAGAAGTTAAAAAATAGAAGTTGAAGTTATGGAGTGCCTGTGAAGTGAAATATTTAATATAGAAGGACTGCCACAGATTACATCACAGCATAATGGAGTGGTTCCCCAAAGTAAGGAGAAGCAGGAAGATCAGGAGACATCTAAAGAAGAAATATGGACATGGGAAAGAAAAAGAGATTTAATATGGTGTAATATTTATGCAAAGGAGAAAACAAAACTAACCAATACAAAAACAGCAGCACCAAAGATATTTGAAGAGAAATACAGGCAAAGGAATCTGGATATGGAAAACATTACAATACAAAAAAACAGAAGACAAAGAAGAAAAGGAGAAAAGAAGATTGGTAACGGAGAAGTTAAAGAAATAGAAACTGAGGTTATGGAGCACCTGCAAAGGGAAGCATTCACCCCCGAATTCACTATCCTTGCATGCATGACTAAGTTAGTCATGCACAGAAGTGGTCATTTAGGAGCTGGACGGCAGCAAGCCATGCATATCAATGAAGGTGCGCTGTCTGAGCTCTAAATTCTACATGGAGCATGTAAGAGTGCAGGGGCATGTCTGAGAGCAGAGCTCTCAGAATATACACACCCATGCAATGAAGGACTGCAGAACGTCAGACAAGAATGAGCGATACCACTCACAGATGTACATATACCCCCAGCAACATCCCCCAAGTGTAGAATAGCAACATTTACAAAATAAAATAAAACGTTATTTAGTTATTTTTTATGAAACAGACTAAATTTAACCATAGGTGCGCGGGTTTGCCCCTCGCTTAGCTACAGTTAATGCAGCTTAAAAAGCTGAAGAGGATGAGAGGAAGATATATGCAAATGAAGCAGTATATCAATAGTGTAGTGGGAGGGGCATTCACCTGATGAACGGGCATTCCTACTTCGAGTCCTATTGTAGCACATTCCATTTTCCATGCCAAATCACGTTATGACCAATATTTTAGCTGCATAACCTACTAAATAACATATATTTGTGAACTGGAGTACTGCATTAAATGCAGATGTGAGGTGTCAGTGTGAAAATGTTGCAAAGTCCACAGATAATCACATGTGCCCCATACAGTATATGCACACAGGAATCATGGATACAAATGGCAGGTAAAATGTGTAATGAATGATAACTCCATACAGCTTCCAAATCCCCCACCTTTCCAAGTGCAGTGGTAAGCAAGAGTAAGCACTAGTGAGCAAGTGTAAGCACTATTAAGCAGTAGTAAGCGGGAGTAAGCATATGTAAGCACTAGTAAGCTGGTTTAAACCCGTTTGCACAGGGGTAAGCAATGCGCACTCAGGTTAAGCAATATGTAAACCTAACTCTCTGTAACTATATTTAACCGGAGTTTAGCATAGCTTACCCTCATGCAAACCTGCTTACAAGTGCTTAAAAGTGCCTTAATTACTCAGTATACATCAGCTGCTGTTCTGGGCAGGAAAAAAATAACCAGCCATTGCAGCTTGTGAACCCAGGACCTTGTACACTACTACAGTCACAGTAGTTAACCACTAAGCCATCACAGCAGTACAGAAGAATGAGGTTTCACCAAACAAATACCACCATGGGAAAATCAAACTTAACATGTGAAAGGAATCTATATACAGTCGTATGTTGTATAACCTGCTACATACCATAAATATGTGAAGTGGAGTACTGCAGTAAGGCCAGATGTGAGGTGTCATTGTAATAAAGTGTTGAAGCCCCCAGGACCCCATACATGGTACCCACACATGAATAATGGATACAAGACACATATATAACATGTAATGAATAATAAAACAATGTTGCAAAGCAAATATATTGCAAAATAAATATTAAGCAATGCTGAGCATTGCACAGCTCAGCTTAGTTGGTGTAAGCAATGTGTTGGCCAGCTAACTCAGTATGCCCATTGGTATACCCCTTTAAGCAATACCAACCATAGGCAAGCAGGTTTGTCCATAACTTAGCCTTTTCAAAACCATCCAATCACAGAGAAGTGTGGAAAAGCAGCTGTATTTAAACCCCACAGGTGGGAATACTTCCCATAACTGGTTGCAGCTTCCTCCTGAAGGCAGCATGGCAGGTGTTGGTGAAGGCATTCGATTCCGAGCGCAGTGCTGGGGTATCCAGGAGGCCAAATTCATGGTATGGCTCCTGGTAAAACACCATGAAGAGGGACTATTGCAGGGCCAGTACCAGGGCTCTCAGTATAAAGCAGAGGCCTGGGACAGTCTCACCCATGACTTCACTAGTTCTACAGGTATCCCCTGAACTGGTGATAAGGTCAGTCATCACCATGCTGACCTGAAGTGGCATAAGGGGGATCTATTGGATCAGTAGATCCAAGAAGCCAGGCAGATGGATGATGCCCGAGCACTGAGTAAGTACTCATCCTACTAACTAGTTAATAATTGCCTAGCTTGTGTATACTATGGATAGGTAATGGCTAAATATTACTGTATTTCTCTGACAGCTGCAGATGAGAGGGCTGTTAACCAGCAAGCCCATGCTTCTAGGCTGCAAAGGCCACATCGTGAGGCAAGTTAATAATACTCTTGCTTGTACTGTCAGAAAAAATAAATATAAAGGTCTCAGAAAGTGTCGTACCACTATAAATATGCATTGTGTATGGGATGTACTGCATAAACCAGACATCATGGCAGGAAGAGTGTCATATAGGTTGTATGGAAATAAAAGTGTAATATCCTATGAATAAAGGTATAACCCCTGAAGTGCCTGTGTTTACTCTGCTATCATATATTAATTTAGTGTCACATTCCCTAAATAGTACTGTTGTATCAAGCAGTGTCACTCACACTGTGCTGAACAGATAAAACATGTAGGAAGGTCTGTATAACAATGCTGGAATCCCAAGAGGTCATATTGCACAACTGAGAGAGACTTAGAAAACATTGGAAAGTTTTACACCAATTCCCAGCTAGCACACTGTACTGTGATGTTAACTGTAATGTTTTTAGCACATAGATCAAAGGTTTGAATCCCAGAGTGGTAATAAGCTGTATGCATAAGCATACCCCACAACTGTACAGAATATGTCAGAATGTCCAGATAGAAAGGTGTATGCATAATTAGACTCAATAACTGTACACAATCTGGGAGAATGCTGAGATAGTAAGCTGTAAGCATAATCATAACCATCAGCTGTACAGAATGTGTCAGAATGTTCAGGTAGTCAGCTGTATGCATAGTCGTACCCCTCAACTGTACAGAATGTGTCAGAATGTTCAGGTAGTCAGCTGTATGCATAATCATAACCATCAACTGTACAGACTGTGTCAGAATGTTACGATACTAATCTGTATGCATACTCATACCCCTTAACTGTTCAGATCTGTCCAGCATGTCCAGAAAAATGGCCCAAATTAGCCGTCTGGTACCCTGTCCCCCTGGTAAATCATTCTGATGATCCAAGACATGTAGGCAGCTTTTAATGAAATATAACTGATAGTCAGACCTGTAAATATTCAGAAAATGTAAATTAAAACAAATCTGTCATTGTAGCATCTCACCCAAAGTGTATGAGAGCAATGCTCACAATATGTCCCAATTAACACCCAAATCTAGTCAAGCCTTGACCAAAGTGTGTTCAATAACAGATTGAGAGGCATGTGCATAACATCAACATGGAATGTGGGACTACGTGTACCAACTGTCATGTAGTGTTAACAAAGATATTCCCCACAGGTATTCCAAGTAAGAGGTGTAGACCATAGGTATAACACAGTTGACTGATATACTCATCTACAAGCATGGAATGTGGGAGTATGTGTAGAAATCGTCAGGTAGTATTAACAAAGATTTTCTCCACAGCTACACCAGGTAAGAGGTGTAGACCATAGGTAAAACACAGTTCACATAGATAGTAAGCTACAAACATACCATTGTACAAATCAAGGCCATTGGGTAGTGTAATAATACATGTAAGGGAGAGATCACTACAGTGACTAAGAAAGTTGTGAAAAATACAGGGACATATTAGTTGTTAATTGACCTCTCTCTCTCTCACCCCCACCATATCTGGAACAATGACCTGAATACACACCTCAATGGATATGTGTACATTCAAATCTTCTGTTGGGACATATGTCCTATTGCTTTATAAATATTCACATTTGGTTCTATGTATGTGCCATGTTGAAATACACCCATATTGGTGGCCTGTTGCCATCAATGAAACCTGCATACTGTTGTAATGGCCACTGTTGTGCCATATATGTATGTGTTCTGCTTGCTCTGCAAGTGTTCCAAATCTTGTGTCTTGGGTTAATGGGAATATCTATGCATGCTAGTTATAACTAATCTTGAATGCTGTTCACTATTACTAACCCATATCTGTCTTAAAACTGCAACACCATAGCCCATATGGGAAGACTAGTCCCAGCGGACCCACCTGTCCCACCTCAGCTGACCATGGCACCGGGCACCAGCACGTCTGGGGCCCAGCCTGGGACCTCTTCCTCCATTGGCCCTGCACCACCTTCGAGTTGTGGGGGCTTGTTGTGCCCCAGCATTTGCAAACATAGTACTGGCCTATTGGGAGGATCAATTCCTCAGAAATTCAGAATACAAAAAGTATTGGGTCTTGTATGGACGCTATCTAGATGATATAGTGATTTTTTGGAAGGGCAGTGACAAAGAATTGGAAGAGTTTGTAGTGTACATCAACGCGACCACTGACTTCTTTAAGTTCACTATGACTAAGGACAAAAATAGTCTGAATTTCTTAGATGTTGCTATTAAAAAAGATTATTTCAATAAGGTGTTCATTTCTCAGTTATATAGGAAATCTACATATTCTAACGCACTACTGCACTTTGAAAGCTGGCACCCAGAACATCTGAAAAAAGCCTTAGTTAAAGGTCAATATGTCAGGGTTGCCAGGATGGTCTTGACGATGATTTCCAAAAGGAATGTGAAACATTAAAGGGCATGTTAGTAAAAAGAGGGTATCCTCCCGGTTTGTCAACGTAATTGAGAATGAAGTCAAACACAAAAAGTACACTAGGTACATAGTTAAACTCATATGTGGTAGAACTGAGTCTGTTGGAACCCCTCGTTTGGACCATGATAGGTATTCTAGGGCCTTGACCATACCTTTTACATTAGATTTTTATGATATCAGGAGAATAATTGAAAAATTTTGCAATATTTTTGTCATGGATGAAGAAAGTGTTGAGATTCTTGGTGATAAGCCAGTTGTGGTATATAAAAAAGACACCTGTTTTAAGGGACTTTTGGAAAGGAACATGAAGTTTTCAAAAAATGAGGGTTGGTATAAATGTGGCAGGTGTGCTCACTGTGCATCTATTGTAGACAGAGGGTAGATTTTTTATCAAGAACTATGGGTTGATTTACCCAAGGAAAAGGTATTACTGCTTTTCAAAAGGGGTAGTGTACATTGCTTTATGTGACTCATGTGATGGATTTTATGTGAGAAAAACTAACAGGGCTCTCAAGCAACTGGTTTATAAACATGGCTATGAAATTAGGCAGAAAAACAACAAAAATGTGCTGTACAAGCACATTGAAATATTCCCTTTGCATAAGTTTAAGTTTTGTGCCATTGATCACGCTGACCTGGGTTCCAGGGGTGGTCTGTTGCAAGATTTTTTGGGACTACTTGAATTAAAGTGGCAAATTAAACTCAATGCCAGTTCAAAACCTGGGCTCAATGTCAGGGTTACTACCATGACTTTATTAAAATTGAAAGCTTTGTATTTCATATGACTGATTACTAACTACCTATGAGTGGTTTAGCTTTGTTGTTTTGGTCAACTGTGTTTTACTTTGTCATGTTATTCATTTTTAATTTTCTTGGGAGGAAATGATGTAATTAATATGTATTGTGGGTTGGGCTATTTAAGCAGTGTTTGCACTTTTAACTTGTATTCTGAAGAAGTCAGATGTGTCTGACGAAAGCGCTTAATTTACTAAAGAAGTGTTTTCTTTTTACCCGGATCTGTGGTATTGTTGGCTGTCTACTTTGTTTTTTGTTCTTCAACTGTTTGTCTTGGTCTTTTGATGGTTTTTGGTTTTCCATGGAGGCAGGTGAGCCTACCAGTTCCATGCTGGTATGGATATGGAGACTTTAACACGGCTTCAGTCAATGACTTGCAAGCTAAATTCGAGAAGTATGTGCCTTTGCAAATTATTATGACTGGTAACAGCATTTGCTGTCAAACTGGGGTTGGCGTAGGGTGTTTGCAAATCTTTGAACCCTCACTTATTACTCCAGCACAGAGGGAGGATTGCCATGACAATGAAACACAAGGGAGGAGCCACAGTTCGAGTTCCACATCTGGTAGCACGAGAGCTACACAACAAGGCAGACCCAGAAATGGTAGTGTGGGTGCTGTGATTCTTTCTATGGAGCAATGGCTCAAAAATGAAGTACAACTATGTGACAGTACTGATAGACCTGACAAAATGGCCGAGACTTTGGATTCGCAACTCAGGTCATTTCAGGACTTTATTTTTAAATACAAAAAGCTACAATTGGAAAATTCTTACTTGCAGGAGTGTGTGAACAGAGAGGAAGTGCCTAAAGGGCTTAGAATTTGAAAATATCCGACAGGACTTATCAAAAACTTGCAGTTACACACGGATCTTATTTCTTTTTTCAACAGGCAAGGGTATGAATTGTTAAAAATGCTTATCAGTGATAATAAAAAAATGTCTATGCTTTTAAGAGATATTGACAAAGTAGAAGTTAGTATTAAGAATGATTTGTTATTTGAGAGTGTTAAAAATGACTTTTTTAATGTTTTCAAGACTGTTGACAAAGAGTTTACTGATTTAAGAACTAGAAAACAGCGTAAGCTGTCAAGAGATAAGCGGGACTATGATGCTGGTAGGGCATACCCTAGCCCCCCAGAAGGGCAACAAGCCCAGTATTTTGACAGAACCTCTGTGGGATATGATGAAGCATATGAGGACATTTTGGATGTGGATGATTATTTGAACAGGGATGCCCCTTTACAACCCCCACCAGTGAGGAGATCCGAGAGAATTCGGAACCAGAGGGAGATGAGGCCTGGCAATTACAGGTACGGGAAGAACAATTATCAGAACCAGTGTAGGGGTACAAGGGGAGCTAATAACAGATGATAGAACTGACTAATGCTATCTCAATTGTTAAAAACTTGGATGGGGATTTTACAGTGTACAATTATAGCCATGTTCATGTTGATTTCAACTGGGCTAATTTATTTTCAAAAGGTCTGAATTTTGTCCCAGCTAGGAATACCAACTTAGTTGACACTATTTTAAATTTAAAATTGTTTTGTAGGAAACTTAATTTGGCTTTGTCCTTTAAGAACAACAACCAAACAGCTGTTTTGCATCTACCTTATAGGCCCAGTACATTTATTCCACCGGTTCATCCTCTTACTTCAGTTTTTGAAGCTTTGTGTGAAAATGAAATTAGGGAACTTTTTGCACATCAGAAACAAATTAATGTTAACAACTTAAACCACCAGGAGTAGTTACTTCTCCAAAATATTATAAGTAACCAGGAGATTAGGTTAAAGAAACCTGACAAGGGTGGGGGTCTCGTTATCATGAATAGTTCTGATTATGATAGCAAAATATTTGATTGGTTATATAGTGATACATATGTTGAGACCTCTGTCAGTGAAATTAATATATCCTATAGGAATATTGATCTTACCTTGGATGAATTGTTGTTAAATGGGCAAATTAGTGTAGAGATACATAGTCTCTTGGAGCAGAAGTGTCCTAGGATCCCTACTATTTTCAGGATCCCAAAAATACATAAATCTGTCTATAACCCACCCCTATGACCTATCATTGATGCCAAGGCTTTTAAAATCTTTGGCATAGTGAAATACATTGATGGGAAGGTCAAGAATGTATTGGATGGCAGAGAATGGGTCATTAGAGACTCTTGGGATTTCCTAACAAAAATAAAACCAGTTATGTACGAAGATGGGCTTATTATGGTCACTTTTGACATCAAGGATCTTTTTTTCTGTGATACCTCTTAATGAAGGCCTTGAATGATTTTATGAATATTTATGTTTCAATACTGATTGGGACATGGGGCAATATTGACCCTGAGGACATGTATGCAATTTATGTTGGACAACAACTACCTTAGTTTTGATGTTCATATTTTCAAACAAGGATGTGGAGTTGCTATGGGTGCTTGTTGTGCCCCAGCATTTACAAACATAGTACTGGCCTATTGGGAGGATCAATTCCTTAGGAATTCAGAATACAAAAAGTATTGGGTCTTGTATGGGCGCTATCTAGATGATATAGTGATTTTTTGGAAGGGCAGTGACAAAGAATTGGAAGAGTTTGTAGTGTACAGCAACACGACCACTGACTTCTTTAAATTCACTATGACTAAGGACAAAAATATGAAAAAAACTTCACCAAAGCATTTCAAGAACAGAATAATCCATAAACAAGTAAACACTGATAGTGTAGGATTCCTCGGAAGAAATAAACCAGCTAGCTATAATACCACAGGTTTAATGACAGATAAAATTACAAACTTGTTATTACGGATTTAGCGCTTTCATCCACTATAATGTGGACTTCATCAGAATGTTCGTAATTAATTAATCAACCCTTTATATACAAATTTAGGTGCCAAAACAGTACATTCCGTCACTTAAAGTGATATCATAATTAAAGCAAAAACAAAAAAGTCATTGTGAGTTATAAAAATACTTCAACATATACAATACAATATACTATGTTCTAATTTACTACAATAATTATACTACAATAATTATACTCTATCAAATTTGAAAATATATACATACATAGTATTAACCTCACTTAACTATATGTTGTTTTAAAATTGTATTGAAATATTCTAATCTCAATAGCAAGGCAAAAACTAATATAATACTTGTAATAACTAAATATATTACTGCAGTCTTCACTTAATGATATCTATCTTTTTTTTAATATCTATCTTTTTAATAAATATATAGTGGGAGACACTTGAGTTAATAAATTGTGTATGCTTTTCAAAAACACTAAAGAATGTTATATAAAATAAACTATAAAATATATAGCAAGATGCCAATGAAATACATACTTCAATAATATAATACTGATGTGTGTTCTGTGATATGTAATAGTGTATTGATAGTAAAATCCTATAACTAACTAGTGTTGTAATACAGCCATTAAGGAAACCTCTGTAACATAGGTTTAATGGTGATCATTTAATCCAGGTTCATTTGAGGCATCAGTTAAAATCTGCCATCTAACTTCCTTCATACCTAATATAGCTTTGTAGTTACCCCTCTTTGTCCCTCCTTTAGTTGTTCTAATATAGCAAATTTAAAGTAATGACTTTCCCCATTTGTAACTATATGTCTAGATAGTGCATTAGTACTATCTTTTTTCCTTATAGCATATGTATGGTCATAAATTCTCCTCTTAAACATTCTTTCCGCCTTCCCTATGTAGAAACTTGGACAGGTCATACATTTGGCCAACTATATTACATTCTTAGTGTTACAATTACCATGCTGAAAAGTTAACTAGGTCGTATTAATATTTTCCAAGGTAATACCCTCCCTTTCCAATATGGCCTGACACTGTCCACAATTTCCACAATGTCTTGTACCTCTTCTCTGTTGCTTAATAACCCTAGTCATATTACTCCTTTCTAAAATCATTTTTACATTCTTTCCCATTTTATAGACAAATAAAGGAGTTATTCCTACTATGTTTTTTATTTCAGTGTCAACAGTAAGTATGTTCCAATGTTTACTTAGAATATCCTTTATTTGCTTTACTTGTGGTATATATTCCAATATACATGTCCTCTTATATCTTTCAGCTGCATTGCTAACTACAATAGGAGTTATTGTCTGTCCATTACCTAAGACAGGAGAATATTTCTTTCCCCATTCACTTAATCCATATTTCCTTATGTCTTCTAAAATTCCTTTAGTATATCCCCTGGAACTAAATAAAACTTTAATATAATCAATTTCTTCAACCATTTCTAAATACGTAGATGTCATCCTTGCTGCTCTTATACACTGTCCTTTAAATATATTCTTCTTCATTTTTTGGGGATAATTACTAGAGAATTCTAAATAATTGTTGGAAAAAGTATTTTTCCTATGAATATGAGATTTAAATCCATTCACTGTACTGGATATAAACGTATCCAAATATGCAATACCCTCAATATTGTAAGTATAGGTGAACTTTAAAGAGTCACTTGTATTATTTATATAATCAATAAAATTACCTATTGTGTGTTTCAGACCTTCCCAAATAATAAAAATATCATCCAGGAATCTTGAATAATATCTTATATATTTGTAAAGATTATTTCAATAAGGTGTTCATTTCTCAGTTATATAGGAAACCTACATATTCTAATGCGCTACAGCACTTTGAAAGCTGGCACCCTGAACATCAGAAAAAAATCCTTAGTTTAAGGCCAATATGTCAGGTTTGCCAGGATGGTCTCAGATGATGATGATTTCCAAAAGGAATGTGAAACATTAAAGGGCATGTTAGTAAAAAGAGGGTATCCCCCCAGTTTGTCAACGTAATTTTGAATGAAGTCAAACACAAAAGGTACACTGGGTACATAGTTAAACTCCTATGTGGTAGTATTGAGTCTGTTGGGACCACTCATTTGAACCATGATAGGTATTGTAGGGCCTTGACCATACATTTTACATAAGATTTTTTATGATATCAGGAAAATAATAGAGAAATTTTGGAATATTTTTGTCATGGATGAAGAAAGTGTTGGGATTCTTGGTGATAAGCCAGTTGTGGTATATAAAAAAGACACCTGTTTTAAGGGCCTTTTCGAAAGGAACATGAAGTTTTCAAAAAATGGGGGTTGTTATAAATGTGGCAGGTGTGCTCACTGTGCATCTATTGTAGACAGAGGGGAGATTTTTATCAAGAACTACAAGTTGATTTACCCAAAGAAAAGGTATTACTGCTTTTCAAAAGGGGTAGTGTACATTGCTTTATATGACTTGTGTGATGGATTCTACATGGGAAAAACTAAGAGGGCTCTCAAGCAACAGGTTTATGAACATGGCTATGAAATTAGGCAGACAAACAACAAAAATGTGCTGTACAAGCACATTGAAATGTTCCCTTTGCATAAGTTTACCTTTTTTGCCATTGATAACGCTGACCTAGGTTCCAGGGGTGGTCTGTTGGAAGATTTTTTGGAACTACTTGAATTAAAGTGGCAAATTAAACTCAATGCCAGTTCAAAATCTTGGTTGAATGACAGGGTTAGTATGGCTTTATTAAAATTGAAAGCTTTGTATTTTATATGACCAATTGCTAACTACCTATGAGTGGTTTACCTTTGTTGTCTTGGTCATCTGTGTTTTACTTTGTCAAGTTATTCATTTTTAATGTTCTTGGGAGGAAATTATGTAATTAATATGCACTGTGGGTTGGGCTATTTAAGCAGTGTTTGCATTTTTAACTTGTATTCTGAAGAAGTCAGAAGTGTCTGACGAAAGTGCTTAATTTAGTAAAGAAGTATTTTCTTTTTACCTGGATCTGTGGTATTGTTGATAACTGCTTTCATATGTTAGTGTAGTGTTGCATTCTATAAATAGTACTGTTGTATTAAGCAGTGTTACCCACACTGTGGTATGCCGATAAAATGTGTAGGAAGTTCTGTATAACAATGTTGGAAGTCCCAAGAGTTCATATTCTACAACTGGGGGAGACTTAGACAGAAAACACTGGAAAGCTTCACACCATTTCCCTGATAGCACACTGTACTGTGATGTTAAATGTAATATTTTTACAACACACAGCAGGGGTTTGAATCCCAGGAGTGGTAGTAAGCTGTATGCATATTCATATCCCACAACTGTACAGAATTTGTGAGAATGTTCAGATTGAATACTGTATGCATAATTAGACCCAACAACTGTACAGAATTTGCTAGAATGTTCATATAGTAAATTGTAAGCATAATCATAACCATCAACTGTACAGACTGTGTCAGAATGTTCAGGCAGTAAGCTGTATGCATATTCATACCCCTCAACTGTTCAGATCTGTCCAGCATGTCCAGATAAAGGGCCAAAATCTGCTGCCTGGTACCCTGTCCCCCTGACAAATCAGTGTGATGATCCAAGAAATGTAGGCAGCTTTTAATAACATATAACTGATAGTCAGCGAATGTATATGAAAACAAACCTGTCATTGTAGCATCTCACCCAAAAGGTATGAGAGCAATTCTCAAAATATGTCGCATTAACACCTGCATCTTGTCATGGCTTGACCACAGTGTGTGCAATAACAGATTGAGAGGTATGTGTATAACATCAATATGGAATCTGGGAGTATGTGTAGAAATTGTCAGGTAGTATTAACAAAGATTTTCTCCACAGCTATAACAGGTAAGAGGTATAGACTGTAGGTAAGACACAGTTCAGGTATATACTAATCTACAAACATACCATTGTACAAATTAAGACCATTGGGTAGTGTAATAATGTAAGGACAGATCACTGCAGTGACTAAGAAAGTTGTGAAAACTACAGAGATATATTAGTTAATTGACCTCTCTCTCTCTCTCACCCCTACCATATATGCACCAATAACCTAATTACACATCTCAATGGGTATGTGTACACTCCAAACTTTTGTTGGGACATATGTCCTACTGCTTTATAAATATGTACAATTGGTTTTATGCATGTGCCATGTTAAAATACTCTCATATTGGTGGCCTGTTGCCACCAATGAAACCTGCATGCTGTTGCAATGGCCACTGTTGTTCCATATATGCATGTGTACTGCTTACTCTGCAACTGTTCGAAATCTGGTGTCTTGGATTAATAGGAATATCTATGCATGCTGTTATAACTAATCCTGAATGCTGTTGACTATTACTAACCCATATCTGTCTTAAAACTGTGACACCATAGCCCATATGGGAAGGTCGGTCCCAGCAGACCCACCTGTCCCACCTCAGCTGGCCATGGCATTGCGCACCAGCACATCTGGGGCCCAGCCTGGGACCTCTGTGTCTGCTGGCCCTGCAACATCTTTAGGTAGATTTGCCACAGGGAATGGGGCTTGGCCCCCCTGGGATCAGGGGCGAACAGGAACCTGTCACCCACCATCAGGTCTGGGCCGTGGTGCGTAGGGAGCTCCACAAGGGTATTGGAGACCAGCTACACCAGCTTGAGGGCCGTGTGGTGCAATTAGAGGGTCAGCCTGCCCCTGCTACCCAGCACCCAATGCAACCAACTTTGGGGCTGTGAAGGTGCAGTGGTGACTGCCCATGGGTGGGGACCTCAGTCCCACTGTTTTCATTTGGAGGCTCATAGGCTTGCGACTTCCAAACACCTCTCCCCATCCAAGGTTTTTACCCACACATGTGTCAGATACCGCCCCTGTATGCTGCCTTGTCTGTCATCCTACCCAACCTATCCTCCCCAAGTATACCTACTATCCTCCCCCAACATCCTACTCTCACCTTAATAAAAAAAAACACAAAAAGGGCAATCTGTTCCACAAAAAAATCTCACCGAATACATAGCTGTCCATTTTGCACACATGTCCACTGGACAGATGTAATCTGATCTAATTGGCTTCACAACATGTTGTTGTCTTCAACCCTCCATCAGGGGTTCGGGTATCCAAATCTACATCCAAAGTCAGTGTATATATACAGCTGTTGCTATAGAAGAAATGGGCAGCTATGAACCTTTCCCACACCTGTCCTGCACATCCCTATTTTCCCTACTGTCTTTCCCTCTTTGTGCCCCTTTTTCACCATTTTCTTATCACCTTTTTTCTTTCCTTTTAAAGAAATTAGCGCAGGGGTAAGTGATATTGAGCACTTTTAAGCAGTAGTAAATGGGTCTTAGCCTGTTTGTGCAGAGGTAAGCAATGCCCACACAGAATAAGCAATTTAGGAGTTAAATAAGTATAACACACTGTAACAGCAGTTATCACTCTTACCTCTGCACAAACCTGCGCAAACCCACTTACAACTGCTTAAAAGTGCCTTAATCACTCTGTATCCAATGACTCTTGTTCTACCCAGCAACAAAATAAACAGCCTCTGCAAGGATCGAATGCAGGAGCCTGCACACCATAGCCAATGTGATTTACCACTAAGCCATGACAGATATACATAACCGTGATGTTTTCACAAACATATCATCCAGCATAATCATTCAACAGTACAGGAAATATATTTATAAATGTAGATGTATGTGTGTATGTGTGTGTGTGTGTGTGTGTGTGTGTGTGTGTGTGTGTGTGTGTGTGTGTGTGTGTGTGTGTGTGTGTGTGTATGTGTGTGTGTGTGTGTGTGTATGTGTGTTTGTGTGTGTGTGTGTGTGTGTGTGTGTGTGTATATATATATATATATATATATATATATATATATATATATATGTATACACATACATATGCATCCATCTATAGATATATATGTCTACATATATATGTCTATATATATATATGTATATAGATATATATATATATATATATATATATATATATATATATATATATATATATATATATATATATATATATACATACATATACATACAGGAATATATATATATATATATATATATATATATATATATATATATCTATGTACACATATATATATGTCTATATATATATATATAGTATATATATATATATATATATATATATATATATATATATATATATATATATATATATATATATATATATATATATATATATATACACACATATATGTATATATGTATATACAGATATATATCTATAGCTATAATAGAGAGCATAACAAATGCATATATGACCACAGACACTGTTAATGGGGGTGAGGGGGCTGAAGCAACATAAGTCTTACACGTATGCATATCCTCCCCCAGCCAAACAGGTCTGCCCTGCAATACAATACCAACTGTTGCAAATCCCATAACCAGGACCTGACACTACATGGCCACATGATGTTAACAGTAAGCTATCCCACCTGTATAATGTCAGGCTGGTATCAATAACATAGCATGCAGTACAGTCTGACTATCATAGTTAATGTACAATGTGGAAGCAATAAACATTCCTAAGATACATATACACAGACACCTGTATGCAGATGCACACACACACACATATATGTATATATATATATATATATATATATATATATATATATATATATACAGATATATATATATATATATATATATATATATATATATATATATATATATATATATATATATATACAGATATAGATATAGACATACATGTAACTACACATACACACAGAGGTATGTCTAGGAAGATGCATAATTAGAGGGTGCACACCATACTGAATAGCCAATATCCCTACTGTTGCAACCTTATCAGATAGACAGTGTATGAGTCACCCATACAAAAGACAATTGTTGCCTGAAACATATACCCACAGAGAAGTCAAAGGATGTAACACCACATACAGGTTTTCATACATAAGAAAGGTTTATTTGTGTACTATTACAGTTGTATATGCCATGTCATATAGCTGTTTAGACTTTGAAATACATACAAATAGATTAATGCAACTCTCAAACAGATCATTTAATACAGTAATCAGGAAGCATAACATATGTTGGTGTCCACACCAAGGCCATCAAGTATTACAACAGGAAAGACAGACTGGGCCACAGGATAACAGTCAATCAACAGTAAGTAATGCAGATGTAAAGCCCAGCAGCCTCTAACTACACTATGTACGCAATCCCTAGGAGGAAAATACCTAGGCTGACACAAGGGGAGGTATCTGTTACATAGCAATGCATAACTGAAATCATCACAATCACACTGACAAACAGAACAGTCTGTATGGCAGTAAGCAGTAGGCCAGCAATGTTCAACAAGGTGAAATGTATGATAATGTACATCCATATACCTTAAGGCAGCTTACTACTGATATTCCTCACATGTTGTAACACCCTAGGTTAGGTATGGTGTATACCCCTCCCCATAGACTGACTTACAGGGGCATATAACACTGTTGCAAACACTGACCACTTGACTGCAGAGGGGCACACATGTGTTGTGCAGATGAAGCCCATATATCTATATACATATATATATATATATATATATATATATATATATATATATATATATATATATATATATATAGACCCTACCCCACAGTATGTGTGGGGGTCACAACAGCACTGGAATGATGGTGGGGATGGCAGCATGACATAATCACAGGCCACTACATAACCCCTTACTGCATGTCATATGGACAAAGCCTGATATGTAGGTGGAGGACAGAGGACGTTACACAGGCCCATATGTGTAATAGTGTTGTCATACACTGAGCAAGTTGCTGTTGTAACAGGATAGTCTGCAACATACCCTTAGACAGGAATATGAAGTTAGAAACACAAATGGATGTAGCCACATACTTCTAGTACTCAACACACTGACTGCCAGTGATATATCTGACACAAGACCTGTGTGGTGGACAGACAAAACATAGGCCTACAGTTGAGAGCTATGCAGACAGACTGCAGTCTATGTTAAACTAGTATGTACACACAAACCCTGCAACACTGGTCATATACAATGCATATAACAACACTACTCACACACTGTAGTTCTGGAACCTTATACAGATATGTAGCTGCCCTGAGTTTGCAAGTTCTCTTCTAAGAGGTATTGCTATCTGCTGTCTGTAACACTGCTGCCCACACACAGGAAAGATGTCCATCATACAGGAAAGGTCAAGGAACCACACCCACATGTTGTAGAGATTTATAGTAGTGGGTTGCCATGACAGTGGTAATTGGAAGTACTACACAGCATGCTGCATGCAGGTAGCAAGTGGCAGACACTGATTCGTGCAGAGGCCATCATCTGATCATGTGCATCACTTACAAAATCTGTGTCTATATCACGTTATTGAAATTTTACTGCATCAAATCAATAAAGGTTGAACTTCATTGATCGAAGTAGTAAAATATCGAATAACGTAAAAAATAAATAAATCAATAAAAAACTAACTAGTGTAGGCAGGGGGGCAAGCCCCCTGCACCCCCCACACCCACCCTACTTAAATATACCAACTCTGAGACTGCACTACATTGAGGTAAATGGAAATATCCCCCTTACGGAGATTTCCATTTACCTGCACGATGTACTGAACTTTTGACATTGTCGTGCCAACAATATCATATTCAATATTGTCAGCTTACGACAACGTGAACTAGACTATTCAAAGCAGCTCAGCACAGTTAGTGGAATGAGAATGAGTGAGAGAGAGAGAGAGTGAGAGACAGAGAGACAGAAAGCCCACAAGCAAGAAAGCAAACAAGCTAAAGGCTGAGAAAAAAAATTCCAGCAAACTATTCAGAAGAGACATCATTCCCACAACAGGAATGTGAGTTATATATGCATGTAATTGACTGTAGTACTTGGTCCATAATAATGGGATAGATGATGTTGAATGATTTATATGTGCTATCATGTGTTTTTGTAATGATGTTCAGCTGAACAACTGCTATGGACACTAGAGTCTGTCCCTGTGGGTAGTGGGCCATACCCATCTGCACTGACTGACAATATGTAAGTCATCATAGTGTGTGTTGTGTAATGGAAAACATGTATAGTACTGTGGTCAATAGCTGGTGGTGGAATTAATATCATAATGACGGACACATGGGTTTCAGAGCCCACCACTTGCAGGATACTCAGGTTAACGTATAATGTAGCATGCTGAAATACCATAGGTGTGTAATAGGCGTACCTGCAATCTGTCCCTATATATATACCCCCCTAATGTTAGGCTGTGTCCATATGTTACACCTGTCTGTGTTGTAGCAAGGCAGAACAGTCCAGTTGTGCATGAGGGAGCATTAGAGATTGTGGACCTGATATCTGAATTAACCCCAGATATATATATATATATATATATATATATATATATATATATATATATATATATGTATATATATATATATATATATATATATATATATATATATATATATATATATATATATATATATATATATATATATATATATATACATGTATGTCTACAAATATAGAGACACCTACATGTATATATTGCTTGTGTCTTTCAGCTTATCCCGGTTAGGGGTTGCCACAGCGGAACTCCGGTCCGCTAATGATTGGTAGTGGATTTTTACGTGTCGAGTTACCAGCCCTGCCGCACAACCTTCAACGAAGGTACGCCCCATTCACACATGCCTCCACACAGAAGACGCTCTAGCTGAGAATCGAATGGGAGAACATCTTGCTGTGAGGCGACAATGCTACCGCAACACCACCACCACAGTACTACCTACATATATATATATAAACACATTTATACAACATAACATATGTCTACACATATATAGAGACATGTACATGTGTGTGTCTACATATATACAAACACACACACACATATGTATGTATATGGGTCTACTTCAGAATGTCAACAGTCCAGAATGCCAACTTTCACATGGCCAACACCATATGATCGACAGTCTGGAATGCCGACATCCTGAAATAGAACCATCTACCTACCTGGAAACACAGTAAAACTGTGTTAAGCAGGGGGGCAAGCCCCCCTTCACCCCCCCACACCCCCTGCTACTTAAATATTCTCACTCTGACATCGCACTATAGTGCAGGAAAGGGGAATCTCCCAGTCCCACACTGTAGTGGGATCTCCGCTATCAGTTGTTGGCCTTTCAAACGTTCGGTCATTTGGTGTCGGCCATATGAGTTTCAAACATTTGAAAGTTCATACAACTGAAGGGGACCCATATATATACATGTCCCCTAGTTTTGCATCACAGTGCTGCATGCTATGTGGGAGGGAATATCACACATATCAATATATATATATATATATATATATATATATATATATATATATATATATATATAGATTTAACTGTGTGCAACATGGATGGGTATGTCATGTGTGAACCCCTTGTTGAGACCACATCATCCTTGTCTGTGAAGGTGGGATTTGGAATTCTGGGAAGGATAGCAAGTATATTTATGGAGGTGGGTTGGGTTGGTAGAGGAGCCTACAGGGGGGGGTATATGACACATGTGGTGGGTAAACACCGTGTATGATGAGTGCCATCTGTGATGTGCAAGCCCCATGAGCCCCCATATGGATATAATGGGAACAAGGCCCCCACCCATTGCCAGTCACAACAGCAGTTTCTCGGACTTGAAGGTGCCTGGGCGGGATGCTGAGCAGGAGGAGCATGTGGACCCTGTGAGTCTGCACTGAGGGCCACAATGTGCTGTAACATATCCTCTAGGTCTCTGTGGAGCTCCCTAAGCACCAAACCCTGGTCCTGACCTCGGGTGACAGGATAATGTCTGTGTGTGCCCCAGGAGGGACACCATCCCCTGAGCTTGTTCCACCTGAAGGTAGTGCAGCCCAGTAGTTGAGGAGGCCCCAGGGTGAGTCCCACATGTGATGTGGCCAGGTAATGTGGCCAGATGAGGTTGAAGAGGTGGCTGTTCTGGCAAATATCCCCTAAACATTCTATTGTGTTACTGTTATAGAACATATGTGGGTAGTAGTAGTCTACACAATCCCAGAACATGTCCAATAGCATGCATAGTTATCCCAAATAACACAGAATGTCAGATATGCAGCAATCACATAACAAACATACCACAAGCATATATGGAACCATAGTGGGTTTGACAATGGCATGCAGGTGAATAGCCTGTAACACGCCAGCAATGATAGTGTCCACATAGGGAACATGGCTATAGACACATAGCACAAAGTGTGTTATGGTACAATATATATATATATATATATATATATATATATATATATATATATATATATATCCCACTGGTAGTTAAGGTGTAGCCATAACTACTGAGTTGTGTGAATAGTTTGTGGTCACAGATTTGGTGGGGGGTGACAGAGATGTGTAATAAGAAGTATGGTAACCTTGCTGTATGATTTGCTCAGACCTTTTTCCATCGTTATGTTCTTCAGGCAAGATGTCACAAGGTCGCCTCCCAATGTATTTAACAGCAGAAAATGAAATCCTGCTAAGCTACCTGATACAGCACTACACACTACTTATTGGTAGAGCTGCCCATGAACAGCAGGAGCGGACCAGGCTGTGGAACAATCTAGTCCACAGGGTCAATGATATTGGACTGCATAACCATAGTTATGAGCAGGTCCAGCATCATTGTTCTGACCTGCTTCACAATGCCTGTCAGCATGCTGCTGCAGTCTGGGGGGATCACCTCACAACAGCGGGGGGGTCATGCCAACCACCCGCCCTGACATGCATGGAAGAGCTGCTCAGCAGCCTCGGTGCACCTGCACATATCAACGAACAGTAAATGCCAGACAACATTCTGAAGGTGGGTGCTACCCACACACCAGCTGGGGAGCATGCAGGTAAGGCCACATGGCACATCAGTAGACCACTTTTGTGTATGCATCCGCATCTGTACAGGTAGATCATGCATATCTGATATGTCATAAATATTGTTTGTTGCTGCATAATACTAATAAACAGATGTACATAAGTGGTAGTATTGTTGACTTGTACTGCTGATGTACTGTAATGCTGCACCCACCCTGTAGCAGTGCCACAGCTGTGGCCACTGACATTGCATCTCTCACACTCTTATGCAGGTCCCTCTTTATACCACCAAGGCAGCAGCCTGTAGCTGGTGAGTATGGTTTATGTTGATGCTTGCCAATATACTGGGAGTGAAAAAGCTATGGTATATGCCATGCACACATCTGACACACTTACCCTTAATGCATGCTGTACATGTTCACGTATTGTTGCTGTTAAATTCATTGCATCACAGTGGTGACCATGATGAGGTATTGGAAGGGTATGTTAGACACCTGTGAGATAACTAACATCCTGTTGTTGCGAAATGTGTCCACAGGGATTAACATAATGGTGGCATACATGGCCTACAGTAGGTACATATGTGAAACATCACCCTTATACAGTACAGGAACAGTGTATATACCAGTATTACAATGGCATCTGTTACAGATTTACACTATGGCATAATGTATTACTGTGGTCCACATTATTAGCTGGGACTTGGCTGTAACATGTGCTGTTCAGTGTATGGGACACTGCAAATGGATACACATGTGTAGGCCATACTTGTCAAGCATCTGCAAAAAGGCTGGAGGTGGGGAGGGGGTGTCAGCATGACACACCAGTGCACTGCAGCAGGGAGCCATGAGGATGGTAAGAATGGCTGTATCTGCACACAGACAAGGTCAGGAACTGTGGAAAACATAACCCTGCACCTACAGAAATAGTGATGGCAGTGTGTGAACACCAAAGGGTGTGCCCATGAGTAGACCTTGCAGTCATGCAGAGTTGGGGAACATGTGTAGGGCAGACTGACTTACACTAGCAAATGCAGATGGCCCATGCTAGTATACCCCTGCCTGGAATAGTGACTGCTGTAGTACACATAACAATAGGTGCAACAAACCATCATGATAATGGAGTGCACACATAGGCACACACAGGACATTATGCATTGTGATTAGCATCCGCACACCTAACACCTTTTGTAGACACTGCATGTGGATGTACAGGACATATGGCACATATCAGGCTCATGTACTGTTAATATATGTGGTGATGTGGTCCCATGGCAGAACAAGGAAGGGTGCATCATATCAATAAGGGTGTGTACACTCCCCATAGCCACGGTATGGTCTGACGAATGTCAGTGTAATACTATTGGATTGTTCATACATGGTCCGCTAATGTTGAGAGCTGTAAACCAGACATCAAGCATTCACAAATGACATCTGTCCACATATCATCCCATGTATGTGTTTCTGAAAAACATTGATTGAGCAGTGTGTCAGGCATGTGCTGAGCAATTCTTACACATGACACTCCAGTGCATGACATTATGGAGGGAATGTAGTAGGCCCTCACATATAGGGGTCATGTTCACTATGTCCAGACATACACAGGATGAACACTGAATGACAGCAGTGAGGCCATGTAAAACCTATTCCACTCAGGTCAAGGAGTTAAGGGAGTAACAGGTCTTGTGTTGTGATCAGTTGTCTAGTCATTTAGAAGAATTATATGTTAATGAGTGGTATTAATGAGTGTATGTTACCAAGTGTGATGCATGATGGGCAGCTTATGAGAATAAACGTGGGACTGTCTGTAACATCATGGACAGGTAGGTATTAAGGTGCAATGTGTGTGTGTGTGTGTGTGTGTGTGTGTGTGTGTGTGTGTGTGTGTGTGTGTTTGTGTGTGTGTGTTGTTATGCAATACTGTACAGGTCTTAAAATGTTTCTATTTCTCCGCCACAGGTGGCGAGGTGGGTCAAGGTCCCTCCTGCATGCAATATGATGGTGTCCATGCAGACACTGAAGATGATGATAGTACTGTTGAGGCAGAGGTAGGTTTGTCAGGGGCCAAAACAGCGCCATCATTTGACATCCCCCTCTTAGCCACCCCAACTCTACACACAGTTTCAATGCCTATACATACCCCATCACCAGTGGCCATAGCTGAAGGACAGTTGGTGGATGGTAGCAGCGCACAGGAGAGTGTGTTGTCCATGCCTACTGTGTCTGTTCACAGCAGGCATAGCCGGATGTCCGCAGGCCACAACATAGGCAGATGTACCAGGGTGCTTGTGGTAGGGCTGCTGGTCATCAAGCCCCTGGCAGAAGCACCACAACTGGTACCAACAGGCACATGTTTCAGGCTGTAATGGGGGTGCAGGCACATATGGGACCGTACACCAAACAGGGCCTGAGGCTTCAGAGGGCTGCTCTCACATCTGCAAGTGACAACTTCCGTGAACTGTCTGGTGCCCTCTGTGTGCATACCAAGGTCACGGATCAATGGTTAGGTGAGATGATGGGACTCATCGACTGTGGTTTGTGCTTGCTTGAGCATGTGGTGAGAGTGTACCGACAGCTGCATGGACGTAGGCCAGAAACACCAACAATTGGTGGCCAATGTGGATGTGCCAGGACACCAAGCCGCTCCCATAGTGGCAGTGCCAGCCCCAGCACTGCAGAAGGGTGCTGCCCACACCACACCACAGCAGGCCACAAGCACATGGTCCTGGCCTGTCCCAGGAGGGTCCTGAATCCAGTGGACATCTGTCATCATCAGGGGAGAGTTGCACATCAAGGCCTGTACCTGGATGTGCCCATGGAACCCCTGGCAGGCACAGTCGGCATTTCCATGGCTGGAGGCAGTGAACTGCACACCCTGCCAGGTAGGGTCTGCAGCTCTCCAAAAACACCTGTATAGGGCAGCCACATGGCAGAACTGTGTGCATGCATATCCACGCACTATGCAAATACACCTAGGACAACCCCATATGTACACACACCACATCACCACAGCACATTCAGATAATTAAACCCCTCACCCACACACATGGTGTCAAATGTATGGCCCACCCTCGGCCTCTGACAAACCAGCAACACACCCTGTGCATATGATGATACCTGTGCCTCATCCCTGTCACCCATAACATCGATGCAGGGACAGGCTGATATGGTTCTGATGCACAAGGTGGCTGTAATACAGTTTAGCAATGTACTGCAGTATAACATGTCAGGTGTAATGTGTAATGCTTATATGTCAGGTAGTGTAGTTGTCCAGCTATGATGCATTACAGCTGTTAGTAATACTGGGAGATTCTGATCTCCATAATGTTATCCATTTGTGTTGTAGGTGTACATGTGTCAGCAGGAGGATGGTCTGCAGTCATATTCCACAAGGTGTATAGCACTGTGGTGACACCATGGCTGTGACATATCCAGAGTACAGTTGCACACATGTCACAAGTTTGTATAACAGGTATTGCCTGTGCCACATAGACAGGTGACCCGCCTGGACATGTATAATCTGATCCTTATGTAGTCCCATCCACATACACGCACACTCTTACTTGGCAACATTGTAACTAGACCCCTACCTAGGTATATAGTCCTACTGAACTGTGTGGCTTTCATTGCACACCACACAGCATTTAAGGTGAGGTGTGTACCAGGTTATATGTTACATGCAGTACATCCACAGATGTACAGTATGGTAATGGGGGATGTAATGGTTGTATATGGAAAATACTTAGTGTGACATACCATCATATACACATTGACAGACATATAGTCAGACGCACATCCCAGACACCTGGGCCTATCAGTGCTAACTAACTAGTCCATGTGTCCAATATGTTACAGGTAGGCTGCACACAGCACATGCATCACTGGGCTGTATTGTGGTATCAGTTACCTGTATGGTTTATGGTAACAGTGGTCACCATAAAGTGGTACATGGGACATATACCAGGTGTACCATGGTGTAATGACAGTGTACACAGCATCCACATCCCCCAGTGAATATTGTATGCACTGGAACCCATGATAACACTCTGACATACCCACCATCACACATTGCCCATGACTGCAATACAACCCATTGTATATCACAACAGTGGTACTACAGGGATATGCATCTAATGCACATGCCACAGGCATAGTTGGGTGTTGCATTGCCATGCCTCACCTACGGGCAGCAACAACACTATCTGTACTACTGTGTGGCAATGTGTAGTGTAATATGAGTATGTGGCCTCAGAATGCTGTACCCTACAGATATGCAGACATGCACACATAAACACACTTGCCAGACCTCAATGGATATCCAATGCCTATTGACCCATTTGTACAACACTGTTATGCTGGTACTGCAAGGCTCATGTAGCCATTAGGGAGAGGAGCATAACAGGGTACATGACATGTGTGATACAGCAGCAGACACATCTGACTATGGCAATGGGTGTTGAGGTGGTTGTGAAGGCCCTCATGGAATTTACAACTACAGGTGTACCAACACACAGACACGGCTATCCTCAGTAATGCACATGTACACATGTGTCAGTACTGTGATGCATTGCTGCAGGTGGTCATAGCTGTGTACCTGGCTATTGTCCATGGAGAGATGGGTTGTGTATGGGGTTGTTTGCAGTGGTATCATGCCACCTGCCAGGTGCCAGCAGGAAATCTATCAACAGAGACCACTGTGGTGAATGTCAGGGTGAAAGTGACATGCATCAGCCATTCCGCTGGGTACCTCCTGCACATGGCTACTGAGATGATCAAGTTGACATGCATGCAACATGTATTACAACACATGATTAGTGTTTGTGATGGAGATCTGTACCCAAGCATGTTCTGTTGACTGTGGTAGTGTAGTGGAGGTACCAGTGGCACATGGTCCATACAGGGTGTTGCCTCCTATATGTGCCAGTTAGTACACAGCTGGGCAGACATGTCAGTGTCAATCAAGCATGAGTTGTCTATAAGTATCCCAGCTGGATACCTGCCATCTGCACATCTGTTAAGGGACTGACAGACATCAGCTTGGCAAGTACCTATGCAGTAGGATGAATGTGTTGGCAGATGGATGTTTGACAGCAATATGTATGCCATTACTACATGTTGGAAGCCCTCACTAACGTGCTGTACAGATGGTACTCTACAGTTACATTCCTTATGTCTGATCATTATCCAGTAGGGGATATATACTGTGACACAGCCCACACACCAGGAACATGACATTGAGGCCTCAGAGTCCAGCTATGCCTGCACTCCACCCTTGCCTGAGACAGCACTGTCAACAGTAGTACCGCCATTTTACACTACATGCCAGTGTGACAGCAAGTACCCTGAGTTACTACACCAGCATGTAACACATTCACATGAATAACAGTGCTGTGCAGGTCTCATATACTTGTGTGTCACAGACATGACACTTACACCCCTTGCTACTGTAATGACAGCACATAGACGCATGTATTGTACTTGGCATTACATACACTTGTTACAGATGGTATCACCCTGTTATGTTATGATACTGGCGGTGAGAACTGTTTACCAAGGCTACCTCATTCTTAGCAGGTATTTACATTGCTGCAATATAACAGCTAAGCAGATTTGTGCACTGGTAAGCGAAGCCTACATGGTGTAAGCGGCAATACGTTTACGCGTACCTTAGCACTGTTAACCCTAACCCACACAAGCTCACTTACAGCTGTTCAAAACTGCCTTAACCACTCTGTATGCAAAAGCCCTTGTTATGGCCATCCGAAAAATTAACAGCCCTTGCAGGACTTGAACCCAACACCCTGTACACTTCAGTCACAACAGTTAACCACTACGCCATGACCACTGTAAAGACAATTGTTGTGTTTCCAATATATCTGTCACTACTCAAATTGATTAGTATTGAACAATTACTTTGATATCCACAATTGTGTAGTACTTGTTATTGATATTACTGTTGCATCACATATGTTGTTATATCATAATGTACACATATCAGATACATATGAGATACATCTGGGAAGGTATACACAACCGTGATGTTTACACCTGACAGGAATATGGATATATACATACATATATGTTGACATATATCTACAAGTACATGCACATGTATATTCATACATATGTGTGTCTACACATCTGTATAGTGCATCATATATATGGCCATATGTAGATCTGTGTGTGTGTGTGTGTGTGTGTGTGTGTGTGTGTGTGTGTGTGTGTATATATATATATATATATATATATATATATATATATATATATATATATATAGCTATCGATGTATGCACATCCTATGTGTACAGATATACCTATGTATGTTGATACATATGTAAATATCTATAACAATATGTGCATACATAACTATTCAGATATACCTATTTATGTAGATATATATGTAGATATCCATAACTATATGTGCATATGTATCTATATCTGTAAATATGTCGTAGGTTCATAAGTTGGTACTAGGCTATTGGCCCTAGCGCCTATACAAGCCTAGCCATAATGATTCCCTGGATATTTCTTCCCACAATATTTACTTCCCTGGACCTCTGTCTAGCAGGGCAACTGATGTGATCCCTGGGGTGAATGTCCTATCTCTCATCCAATCGTCAAGGTTCCTTTTAAAGAGGGTCAAGGAGGCGCTCTGCTTAACATGTGTGGGCAGTCTATTCCAGAGTGTGGGGAGTCTGTGGGTCAGAAGCTTATCCCTCCAGTATGTTTTGTTCATTGTGATGACAAGGTTTAGATCCTTGGAGTGTGTGGCTCTGAGGGATTGTGATTTCTTTAAGTGGAGCATGTCCAACAGTTCAGCGTTTGACATGGCCTTGTATGTTAAGCAGAGATTGCCTCTGAGTAGATGATATGCCACAGAGTATAGCTGGAATTTTCTGACTGTCAGCATAGGGCATCTGCTGTAGGCCTGTGATCCTTTTAGTGAGGTACTTCTGCAACCTTTCCAGCTGTTGCAGATGTCTTGTGAGGTACATACCAAATGGGGAGCTGGACTCTATAATGGATCTAATGAGGGATGAGTACAGTGGGGCAATGACCTCCTTTTTCTGGATGTAAATCCCTTAGTGATGAGGTGCGCACATAGAATGATTTCCTTACTGTTGTGGTGATGTGGTTATTGAAGATGAGACCACTGTCCACCTGTGTCCCTAAGTCCCTCATCACACATTTGGTGTTTAGTGTACTGCCACCTATGTGGTAATTCATGGGTACATGGTATTTCCCAAAGGGGATAACTATACATTTCTTTGAATTAAACTTGAACCCATGGATCTGGCACCAAGCATCTGTCTCTGTAAGGCCCTTTTGTTGAATATCCACATCATTTGGGGATTCAGTAATGGCTCCCTGTTTGCAGTCATCTGAAAATTTGTTAGCATGAGTCCCTTAGTGTTGGCCTGTAGTTCAGAGAAGTAGATGCCAAACAAGAGCAGTTTCAGGATTGAACCCTGAGGTACTCCACTTGTCACTTGTGTGGAGCTGGATTTGGAGTCGGCGACTTTTACAGTCTGGGTTCTGTCAGTAAGCCAGATGCCAACTGGTTTGCCAACTGTCAGTAAGCCAATTGGCAAACCAGAGAGTGACGTAGGGATTTTTGCCCAGCTTAGTAGGTTTATCTATGATTCCAGAGTGGGGTATGGTTTTAAAGGCCTTGATGAAGTCCAGTAGGCTGTGTGGTCTACCTTACCCTTGTCCAAGGCTCTGCGGACTGATTCAATTAGGTTCAGAAGACAAGATTGGCCCTTCACAGATCCAAACTGGGTGGGGTCTAGTGTTTGAGAGTTGCCAATGTCTTTGCTTATAAGTTCCAAGATAAGGCATGCCATGCCTTTGCAGATCAGGCTCGGCAGACTGATGGGATGGTAGTCCCTGGTATCCAAGGTGGATCCCTCCTTGTGGAGTGGGGTAACTGTAGCTGTTTGCCACTCAGTGTGCACAAAGCCTGAGGTGAGGCTATAATTAAACCAGACACTTAGTTGAGGTGCCAGTTCATGTTGTAGTTCATGTAGTACACAGCCTGGGAAGTCATCTGGTCCCATGGATGCTGTATTCTTAGCTTTGGAGAGTGCGGTTTCCACCTGTGTGGCCGTAATTACAGGAATTTGACTATCTTTTGGTATTGAGATAGGCCCTTTAGGTGGTGAGAAGGGGGTGAAGTTGGCACTAAATCGATCTGCCAGGATATTTGCAATATCCTTGGGATCAGTATATTTAATGCCATTCTGTTGTAGCTCTGAGCACATCTGAGCATTGCTATTTAGATTCTTGACATAACTATAGAATGCCTTGTGGTTGTCTTTGGAATCTTTGTCAGTTTTATTTTTGTAACTAGCTTTGGAGGTTTTTATGAGGGATCTCAGCTTCTTACTGAGGCCGGTAAGGGAGTATTTTGCATCCTGGGATTTTCCTCTTCTGTTGTATAGTTTGTTTGCGGCAGGAGACCACCAGATTGGCTTTCTTTTTTGGAGGAGGGTGTTCTATTTGGGATGGCATGATTCATGCATGAGTGGATGTGCTCATACAGTGCCTTAGTGTAGGATTCAGCAGTCAAACTTTCAGCTCCCATCTCCATGGGTGTTCATGGAGTAGCATGAAGTTGGCTTTGGAGAAGTTTTTACAGAGGTTTCCTTACTGGGGGGTGGGGGTGGGATGTGGATGTCAAGGGTGATTAGCTTATGGTCAGACCTGACCAATGAGAGGGTGATCACTGGTGTGGAGCATCTATCTCCCATGTTGGTAATGACCAGGTCTAGGATATTGGAGGCCCTGTTTGGACAATGGATTAGTTGATCCAGAGTGTTGGAATTTATGAATTCCAAGAACTGTTGGGAAAAGATATTGGTACCCGAGTAGTTTTCCCAGTTAATGGCAAGGTAGTTGAAATCACCCAGTACCAGGGTGTTTGGTTCTATCTTAATATTTTTCAGTATGTTTAGAAAGGCATACTGAGACTCTTGGGGCATGGTGGGAGGTCTGTAGCAAGTTACAACTTAGATTGCAGTCTTACCTAGTGTTAGTTGCACCTGGAGAATTTCAGATGCATTGTGTTGGGCAACTAGCCTGGATGTGTGAATATCCTTGGTGAATATGGACACTCCTCCACCTTTAGTGTTTCGGTCTTGGTTTGGTGGCCGAAATGTCAAGTAAGAGTTGTAGCCTGGTATTGCAGGGGTGCTCTCTGGAGCCTTGAACCATGTCTCAGTTACTGCACAGATATTAATGCTCTCCATTTTTAGGAGTGCCTCGAGAGAGTGCATTTTGAGGTTTAGACTTCTACCATTGAGTAGCATTACCTGAAGATTCTGCTTGCTTGTATCTGTTATGATGGTGGTTTTAGGTTCATAGGTTCATAGGTTCATACTAGGCTATCTGCCCGAGGGCATTTACAAGCCTAGCCCATAGTTTTGTGGCTTACGCCACCCCTTTAGTATGGGGAACTATACCCATTATTTTGCTGTGCCTCTGTTGAGCAGTGACACTGAGGTAATCCCTGGGGTATATCTGCGATCTCCCATCCATTGGTCAAGATTTCTCTTGAACAAGGCCAGCGAGGTGCTCTGCCTCACATATACCGGGATTTTATTCAGCATAGGAGTCTTTGGGTGATGAATTTATCCTCCAGCACATCCTATTAATAGCCGTGTCGAGGTTTAAGTCTCCGCCCTTGTGACTCTGACGGATCTAGATTTTGAGGTGAAGCATATTCATCAAATCTGGGTTTGACATGGCCTTGTATGTTAGGCAAAGGTCACCTCTGAGCAAGCGACTGAATAAAGCTGGAGTTCTTTCAGTCGGGCAGCATAGGACAGATGTTTGAGACCCTTTATCCTTTTGGTGAGGAACTTTTGTGGCCTCCAGCTGCTGCAAGTGTCGGGTCAGATACTTTCCGAATGGGGCATTGTACTCAATCATTGGTCTGATGAGTGATGAGTATAGGGAGACTATGACCTCCCTTGATCTAGATGAGAATCCCTTTATGATAAGGTGGGCAATGTAGAAGGTCTTCCTAACTACTTTAGCTACATGGGTGTCGAATGACAGACTACTATCAACCTGGGTCCCCAGGTCCCTGATAACTTCTTCTGTGCTCAGTGGATTGCCACCTATTTGGTAGCTAGGGTAACCTTGTTTTTCCAAGGGTATGACTATGCATTTTTGGCATTTAACTTTAGGCCATGGCTCTGGCACCAGTTATCCGTTTCTGTGAGACCCTTCTGAAGGATATCTGTGTCAGATGTGTTTTCTACTATGGCCCAGTTTGCAGTCATCTGCAAACTTTTTCAGCCATAACCCTCCTGTGTTTGCTTGTACTTGGAAAAGTAGATGCCAAACAAGAGTGGGCCCAGGACTGAGCCCTGTGGTACACCACTTGTGACAGGCTTTGAGTCTGACATGGCGCCAGCAACTCTGACCCTGTGGGTTCTGTCACTCAGCCAGTTTGCAACCCATCTTGTGATGTATGGGTTAACATTTAAGCTGATGAGTTTTTCAATGATACCCGAGTGGGGTATTGTATCAAGGCCTTCGCCAGATCGAGGTAGGCTGTATGGACTGCCTTTCCTCATCAATGGCTTTGGTGACTGTTTGAAAAGTCAACCAAGTTTAGAAGGCATGATCTGCCTTTGACAAAGCCAAACTGGGATGGATCCAAAGTCTGCAAATTCTATGTCTTTATTTATGAGGTCCATTATGATCCTCTCCATGGCTTTGCAGATAAGGCTTGTCAAGCTAATGGTAATTTCCAGGGTCGGTGGAGGCACCGCCTTTGTGAAGTGGGACCACAGTTGCAGTGCGCCACTCCCTGGGTACATATCCAGAGGTAAGACTATGATTAAACAGCTGTCCTAGCTGTGGGTTTAATTCCTCGTTGAGTTCATGGAGCACACAGCCGGGGACACCATCAGGTCCCATGGATGCTGTGTTTTTTGCTTTGGAGAGAGCAGTTCTCACTTGGGCGTTGGAGATGTTTGGGGGGCTGCAATCGCTTGGTATAGATATCTCTCCTTTTGGGGGGGATGATTTGATTATTTTGTCCTTTGAACCTTGCTAAAAAAGGCACTATAGGGGGTGGCAAGAGCTGTAGCCAGTAACCTGAATCCCAGGGACAAAAGGTGCAGACCATATCTGGCAAAGCATCGTGGTTTGTCGATCATGTCGTCCCAGCCAACAGATACTGGATCCCCTTTGAATGGCACCAGAAGCTTAGCCAAATGTTGAAGTTATTGCTGTGTATATGTATATATGTGAGTGTTTATATGTATATATATGTACATATAGATATCCATATATGTATGCGGATATGTATACGTCCATATATGTATGTGGATATGTATATGTGTATATATCTATACATATATATGGATAAATATCTACAAATATATGTTTGCCATATGTCCAGAACATGCAGTGGAGTCCTACCTCAGCACCAATAGTCCCAACCTCTTAGTGCAAGGGGATGTCATGAATGTATTGCAGGTTTATAAGTAGACTGTTGCTACTGTAATAGGGGTTGTCTTAACAGACATGTTGGGTCTGGGAGGTCACATCTGCTGTAGACATGTGCGCTATTGGCTATGGACAGACATCCTAAGGACATCATAGTACAGTACCACTGCTAGCACAGTAATGATTGTGTGGCCTACAGCAGAGATATGACCAATATATGTGGATAGTCTGGCACTCTGTGGTCAGTCCAGAAGTGTACACATGTCCCCTTCATGTGAGACATGTGGACCACGCCTCTGAATGTGGATGTTACTAGCCATGTACATGGCTATATCATGACAATACTGGACTACATGAGCCCACACAGTTTATGCAAGCTGTGAAGAGCGGGCGAAGAAATGTGAAGGCTGCCAGCCTAGCCAGAGAGAATTTTATAGATAATTCTATAATTTGTAAATATCAATGTAAGACACAGGCTTGTTGTCTTAAATGGAAAAACTACTGTTACATGTGGAATGGGAAATAAATGTGACAACAGTGCATTCTACAGACCAAAGTAAAGCATGTGGTGGCTCTTTGATGTAGACAGAGGTGTTAAACAGTCTAGATGAAGGAATTCTTGCTATTTTTTAACCAAGAGTTAAATTGCTAGATTTAGACATGCACATGTATTTTTATTGCTCTGTTTCCTGGCCAGCTGCAAGATAACAAAAGGAGATGTTAAGAATGTAAATGCAGTTTCTCTTAGCCTGGGAACCCAGGGGAAGTGTGAAGAATGATGTAATGTGTAGCTTGGAAACCCCAGGAAACTGTGAAGAATGATGTAATGTGAATCAGAACTGCAATCTCAATTTAAACAGAGAGAACCAGAGAGCATGGAGAATTTTTGTCTTGACTATCCAACTCACAGCATTCTGCCTTGTTCTAGATGTAAGTAGTATTTTAGCACTGTGTTTTCTTTTATAAATAGCTAGAAACTAGAAGGATTAGACTGTGTTTTTTCTGTGATGTCAGAACTTTACTACTGCATTGTTTTATGTATTTCTCTGTGATCTCTGAACTCTTGACTAGCACTTTGTAGTAAGAAGTATTATCTTGTGTCATTATTATTTGTTATTAAATATTTTAAAACCTTTCAACTGTGGCTGATTTGTGTAGAGATAAGTTAAGCTCTAGAGTACGATGCATATTTATAGTGATTACTGTACAAGGCCACTCTAATAGCTTTAGCCATGGGCTATACTACCAACTGGATAATAATATTGCAACAGTAATAATTGGACACCCTTTTAAGGGCATTTGGGTAGCTGATAATTATTAGCTGGTTGGTGGCAATCATTTCTACCATACAGTCTGGGTAAAAGGGGACCTGGAGAGCAAGGGAGTGATCAGCCCCAGACAGACTGTGATCTCTGTGTCCTCTTAAGGGAAATTGCACTTTACTGTGTGTATTTGCTATCCTTTCCTCATATATGAGATGTCCTCTCTAGTGTTAGTGGTGAGGATTGAGGCTCCTTGATTGCTGGGCCAGGGCACGGGCGTCACACACGCACACACGCTAGTCTGTCCTGACACATAATACTTGGTGGTGCAGAGGTCACATGGCCACATACTACCCAGTAGATAGTGACATACATCTGTACAGCATACCACTGCTTTGTCAGAAGTGCACAACAGTTATGGTGGCTTGGCAGCAGTATGTCTTGCAAATAACTAGACATAGCATACTGGATAATTACACTAGGCTTCTAGGCATGTCACAAAGCACTGTGCAAACTACAGGCAGACTGCCACAACACTGGACAAAATTTTGTATGGGGGAATACACATGTACCAGCGATTATAGCAGGCTCAACACGCAGGTCACAGCACAGAGCAGCAGACACCTGTGAGAAAGTGCATACACACATCCAATATAAACACAGACACAGTCACATATGACACAAAAGCTTAATATGACACTATAAGGACTGTCTGATAAACAACATCCTCATATGTGCCACTCACACACTAACCCTATATACACACTGGTTCATGGCACAGTGTGGTCCAATGGCTGTCTGTGGTATGGGACACATATTTGTCTGGCCCTATAGACTTGTGAGCCAGTAGGGTACCATACACTGGAGCAGCATGTAACACCAGATAGAACAGGACCAAGAACAATGGCATCTACCACAGTCTGTGCACAGCCCAAGGTTGCATGTGCAGTACACATACTCTTGACAATCACCCTAACTCAGGGGTCTGCAACCTGTGGCTCTGGAGCCACATGTGTCTCTTTTACCCCACTGTAGTGGTTCCCTGTAGATCTGAAGGCTAATGGTCACTCTCCCGTACAACACACACACACACACACACACACACACACACACACACACACACACACACACACACACACACACACATACACACTGAGAGGGATTAAGCAATCTCAACACAGGAACAAAATTAGGGATGAATTTTAGGTTTTGTTCTTATAAACTTAGTTATTTTATATTTAGTATAACTATGTATAAAACCTTATATGCTCTGTTATCTTCATTTTAGGAGTCAAATAGATGTTGTGGCTCCCGATGATTTTGATTTGGTGGAAGAGGGGTCAAAAATGGCTCTTTGCATTGTGAAGGTTGCAGACCCCTGCCCTACATACACAGACCCCGTACTGTATACACAATTGCAGAATGTCCAAGTAATATCCTCAGAAACAACCCCTACTATACACATGTCCAGCAGTCTGATATCTGACTGGCTTGTTATCATGTATGATGTCAGTAAATAATGGTGTACAGAACATATGCACCTTTTACTGTATGACATATGTGCATAGGGTGACAGACTTGTGGCTGGAGCTATGAACACTGGCCCAATATTGGCATGTTGCTGTAATAACCTCAGACATTTACTGTCGTACCAGGGTTTGTTGTGACGTATGTCCAATGAGGGATATGAAGTCAGTAACTCTCATGGCTGTCACCATGGACTGACTGCAATCCTCACACTATGCTTCTGCAGTTCTCAGATAGGAGTTCTGTGAGCAACACAAGAAACAAAAGCTTTCACACACTGCCCAGTCTGCAGATAACCCTACAGATGGGGGTTTCATCACAAACATAGCCCTGCCATGAGAGTTATTAAAAGATGCAGACTAACCATAACCACACACACCCTGTTAAACTGACATTACTCCAAATGAAGAATAGCGACACTTACATTCTGTAGTCATGTTTGGCACATCCCCCTCCTTTCTGTTGGCTTGTTTCCACAGTGTATGTTGTTTGAGGTAAATCCCAAAACCATCTTTGATGATGTTTGTCAAACACCAGATCAAGGTTCTGCTCACAGTGAATGTTACAGCCCAGCACACCAACATGATGTTCCTAGATATTGTAGTGTGTTTCCATGCAACTAGCTATGGGAATGTTACCTCAGCTGTTCCACATGCAATCAGCTAGAGGAGGGCTGCAATTCGTGCGGAGGCCATCAACTGATCATGACCATCACTTACAAAACACAAGCTGCTGCCTAAGCAAGACAGGTATACATTTCGACATCCACCAGAGAGGGCGTGAGAGGGACAATCAGAGACAAAGTACATCAGGGAAGGGGTGGGAGAGTAAAACCTAAGCATGTTTGTGTCACACATCTACCAGTATGGGGTTTCAAACCCCTGACTGACTATGTATTGCTATCACATGTGTATGCAGCTATTGCATGCGCCACATAGCTTACATGTTGGTGAGCTGTCCAAACGTATATGTGCTGCTGAGTGACATCTGCAACAATGATATAGTAGTGATACAGCAGGTGTAACACACGTGCCTGTCCACATGAACAGGGGTCAGCGTCAACACGGCCACACTCTCTAAGAGACTCATACACATTGCCACACTTGGCAGGATCAGGAATACACTTCCTAACTAATTAGTTTGCCACAATACAATAATGCACAGGTATCAAATGCACCACGGGGGTTATCCTGAGGTTCTATGGGCAAAGGGTATGTGAAGGTTTCTGACATCAGACAGCATGTTTCAGTGTGCCAATGGGAGTTGTACTGGGTGTGAATATGGTCGGAAGTATCATACACCACACACACACAGACACAGTGTGCCAGTACTGACATGCATGTGTAGATTGCTTCATGAGTGTGTAGTGGATGGCTGTGCCAGAAGGCAGTACAAGGCTAGGTGAAGGGTATACCTTGGCATCAGGCCACATGACAATGGTCTGCAGTGTGGCTCAGAAGTGTAGTGTCGGGAATGACCCACACAGGTGGGTATTGTATTCACCATCCAGTCACCTGTGTTACTATTGTGTGTGGCCAGTGCTGTGCAATGCTTGCCATGTATGTGTTCTATATTCCATGACATGAATGGTGTCTGGGATGTGCATACGTCCCACATTCATGTACAGTGACATGTGGAAGTGTACCTGGTTGTCCAGCCCATGTTGTGTACACAGATTGTTATCATCAGATGTGCCAGTCCTGGCTCATGTGGTGGGACCTGTGAATGGACAGCAGGTTGACCCTACACCTACATTGATAGCATGATACACGTATTCCCTGGTGTCAGTGGCATCTGTCCATACAAGGCATGTGAGTAAGGCATGGTATGTCCTTTGTGGATCACATTTGATGGCACCACAGTTTTTGCAGGCATCCGATGGGGAACATAGTGAAGGTGCACTGTCTGCAATCATGTGCCTATTGTACTGATGGACAGGGTGCCGTGCACTCTCTAGTCCACTGCAATCACACCATGGTTACTATCTGTGAACAATATGCAGGGTACTACCAACATAGTAGTTGTTGCCTAGGGAAGTGTGTTTGCGTATGAGACATGGGTTCAGAGTGTTCTCTGGGTAATACTAGGGCTGCTTCCCTTGTTCACCAGGTCTTGATATCACATGTAGGGGTATGGATTGGCACCCCAGCCTCTCATCTGATTGACATCTGTGATCCTTTTAAGGTAGAAAATGTGACATATAATAGGACCACTATATAGGAAAATTGCAAAACCCACTCCACAATGAGTCCATTTGTTACACACTAACAGCCACCTCCACACAGGATACGAATGACAAACATACACTCACACATACACATTTTTGCTATGTCTGGTATTAGAATTCCTACCTAACTAATACATCATACTACAGCATTATGCAGTTATAGCATGCACCACAGAGATTACTGGGCTATTCCTTCCCCATTTCACACCTGATGACATCAGCAGACTTGCCAAAGTCAGGCAATGGAGGTTGTAGTGCCTGTGAATGGCCTCAAAACTATTGCTCCCTACACTGACAAAGGAACACACACACACAAACACACAAACATCCATACTGGCCATGCCTGTGAATAGAACTCCTACCTAACTAGTACATCACACTACAGCATTACACAGTTATAGCATGCGCCACAGAGATTACTGGGCTATTTCTTCCCCAAAGGTATATTTCACAGTTGATGACATCAGCAGACTTGCAAAAGTCAGGCAATGGAGGTTGTAGTACCTGTGAATGGCCTCAACAGCAATGCTCCCTGCACTGACAAAGGAACACACACACAAACAACCACACTCACCGTGTCTGGGAATTGAACTCCTACCTAACTAGTACATCACACTACAGGATGGGTTACCCTCTGTTAGTTCTGTGGAGAGGCATGGCCGGCACAGCTCAACAATTTGTTGTAGGAGGTCCCTGTCCACCCTATAGTGCTCCACTATCTCCAGCTCATGTAGGCCCTGGTAGGTTACCCTGGGTCTGTACACTCTTCTCCATGTCCTCACTGTGGGTTGGTCAACAGCATTCTCATCCTCACCACCCTCAGCCTTTTCCACATGTTGATGTATGATAGCTGCTGCAGCCCCTATCATTTTGTTGCTTTTGTTTGTTAAAATTTTCCCGCTTGTATACACTGTTGTTGTAGAGTATGTGGGAAAACCAGAAGGGAAGTTGTTTGCATAGTTTATAGTAGTGTTCTGGGCCGGGCTTGGCTGCTGCCTGTGTAATTGGTTGATTCTGATACATTTCACCTGCCAGCTATGCTGGTTCTCCTTAGTTACCTTCTTACTGCTAGTTTCCCTTACCATTGCCTTCCTGTTTAAGCCCGGGGGCACGCCATGCACAGAGCTCAGATGTGAATGGAGCTGCTATTTCCTGTTTGTTTGTTTTTTTTTTTCACACCTGGTGCACGTCACGCAAACCTGTTTAGGGAACTTAAGCACCTTTTAGCAGAAACTGGTCCACTCTACGACACACTTTGCTTTTCATGGAATAAGACAGTACAACTGCAGACACGCCCCCTTCCTTAGCTGTGCTTTGCTAAGGGCAAACATGGGCCATAGGGCTCCAATAAGCTTACAGCTTACATGACACACCCCCTTATGAAGTCATCTAGCTATTAGGCTTAATCCTTGGTTTATTGCTCCTCAAGGTTGGGTGCAAGCTAAACCTGCAGAGAAATATGTGATTCAGTATCATACTCCACATTTGCATAGGATTGCCTGCTAAAGCATAGTTACATGTCACACACTGAGCCTTCCCCCTTAGCAACAATTATTCACTGAACATGTTGTCTTCTGCCTGGCATTGGGTATAATGGCAAAATACAGATTTTGGCTAGAATGCTTATTTTAGGGGTTTTTTTTAGTTTCAGCCCGATCCCATTTGCGCATCACTACTCTACACTTAAACAGCCGACATCGGCAAAAAAAATATGAAAGGTTTTTTTTTTTTTTTTTCGGAACAGTTTTGCATGCCAATGGCCATATATTTGGCCATCGGCATGCCTTACACATACTATACACCAGTAACACCACAAAAAACACTCATCCAGTTGCCAGAAACCAAACACAATAATTCAGAAGTAGTATTTTAATCCACACAAAGGTAAAAAGGACATAGTAAGCACTTTCATCATATCAGACTTCTTCCAAACTGTGTAACACAATAAAATAACAGCTTTTATGAGAAAATACTCCCCCATTTAACACACTAATTAAATCTTAAAGTCCTACACATTAGTTTAAAAATATAAATCAACCTACTGACATGAATTAAATGTTAACAAATACAAATACTAGTCTCATAATAAAATATATGTATAAAAAATCCCTACAAACTATAACTTAATGGCCCTATGTTTTAACTCAGGTTTGATACAAATGTGGTCATTAATACCAAGGGCTACAGTGGCATTCAGATGCAGTTGCCATCTCATCTCAGTCCTATCTAATTTGTTAGTCCAGTCACCCCCTCTAATTTCATAACCAACCACCTCCAGTATACCAAAATAAAAGAAGTGGTCGGGGTTGATATTGATGTGCCTATAAAGTGCATTATTTTCATCACTTTTTTATGCTATATAAATGCTAATAAATTCTTCTATGAAACCTCCTTTCTGTCTTTCCTATGTAAACATCGTAGCATCCCTAACAAACAGCTATATATACCACTCCACAGGTATTACAAGATCCTGTGGCTAACTTCACCTCAAGGTCACTAGAACCGATCCTAACAGTGGGAGTTGAAATAATATGTTTACAATACTCACATGCCCCCACATAATCACATACTATACACCCTTTATTTGGAGCTGTCATGGCTCCATTTTGTATTTTGCAGAAATGTACTCAATTCCTAGCCGAGTACATTTCTGCAGATTACACTAGTCCTGCACGGACTGCTTCCAGTTTCCTGGTTCACAAATTCACTTCATTTGCATGGTTTTCACATGCAAATGAGGTAATTTGCATACAGGTGCTCTGTCCATGCAGGATTAGTTTAAGAGCTCGGGTGCACATCTCGGGAGCTCGTTCCTGGATTGCACGCCAGCCATATTGGCAGAATTAGCTCTTAAACTAATTCTGAATGCCATCAACAGCTTTCTGAATCTGGGGGAATATCTTAAAAGACTGTGTCATAATATGCTTAGTATAGTTTATATGACAGTAGAGTTCTGTGTAAAAGAGGTTGGGATTGTTCAGTCATTCTGAAAATGATGGATTGAAAAATTCATGACATTCCTAAATGATACATATTGATGCCATGAAAAACATGCAAAATATTGTGAAAGGTGTCTTGATCATGAAGGCTTTACAATTCATAACAGTAAAGGTAAAGAATTTGGTAAAACAGTTAAAGAGGCAAGAATTTACCTTAATAATAAAAGGATTGACAATTTGGAAATTGTTTTTGGAAGTTATACATTTATTTAAAGCCAGTGTAAATAATTTATTAAAGAAATACAGGATAGGAAATACAGGATAAATATAAGTTATGGAAAATGTTTAACTGGAGTTTTAGGAAACAAGTATATTTAATAAATAGCTATATTTTAGGGAAATGGGTCCATTATGTTCAGTCATGACATGTCCAGAAGATATAGAAAAATAAATTATATATTTCTTACATAGATCAAGATTAAACAGTTAAAATGAGGAATGGAATTAGAGATTAGTTTATTAACTGTAAAGAATCCTGTTTTATGGCTTCATTATGTTTAGCTATAAGATCTTGAAAGGAAGAAAAGATGAAAAGGAAAGTATAGTCATTAAGATGGCAGGAAAGAAATATGAACTATGACAGAAAATTAAAGAAAAGAAAATGGGAGGATAAGGGAATGAATGGAGGGAATAAGTCTTGAATGGAAGATAGACATCAGTGAAGTTAACATCACCTCCCAGCAAGAGGTTCTCCAGTTCGATTCTCAGCTGGGGTCCCTTCTGTGTGGAGTTTGCATTTTATCCCTGCATTCGAGTGGATTTCCTCCGGGTACTCCAGTTTCCTCTCACTTTCTAAAGACATACGTCTGGAGCATTTCTCCCCGGGCCTCTGCTGAATATAGGCTCTGTCTTAGTCAGTCTTTCCTAGTCAACAAATGTTAAATAAATAAATAAAAAATAAGTAGAAGAAAAGAGAAGTATGGCATGAAGAAAGTATACAAAAATGTTTACATTGCATGGAAGAAATTAAGCTAAGAAGTAAAGGATGTTATTAAGAATAGAAGGAGAAGATTACAATCACTTGAACAGGGCAACATTTCATCTGGAGACTGATGATTAAAAAATTTGCAGTGAAAGTGGAAATGAAATACAAAGCTGTGAAAGCTAGAAAGTATGTAGTACTCAAGAAATTGAACATCTGGCTTTTTAGAGTGTTTTAGAACAAAAAGAGCATGAGGAGAGTTTAAAAGTGGGACTGGTTGAAAGAAGTGCAAATGAAAAATACTATATCTGGAATATATGACCGAGAAGATATATAATTGTTAGGAAAAATACATTTGTATAGCTATAATATATCAAATATGGCAAGCAACAGCTAAAAGAATATTATTATTTAACAAGATTTAGGTTGAAGCAGATATCTGCAAGAAAGTAACATTTTAATAATGGTAGAAAGTGTTGGGAGGATAAAGTGTAAAAAACATTTGCTTTTGTCTTGCATATGAGACAAGGAAAGGAAATTATTGTCTAAATACATCTATTTATTTGAAACACAGGTGCCCAGTAGGAAGGTAGCTGGAATAAAGAAGCTGAACCACGACAAAGTAAAATCTTCTTTTTTAATACAAAATGGTGAGCGCTTTTGCAATGGTAACCATTGCTTCATCAGACAGTTCATTCAACACTTAAATACCAGCTACCTTCCTACTGGGCACCCGTGTTTCAACATTTTCAACATTTGGGCTGGTTTGGATTTATTTGTTTGCTGCTTGTACATCTATTTATTTATTTATTGTAAACCACTTAGAATTTCTTGCTTGTGTGCATTTAATTACATTTTATTGCATGTATTAAGCAGAGAAGTATTGTGATAAAGGAAACCTTTGCTTTTCTATAAGTGCTGTGGGATCTTTTACATCCACCTCAGCTACCACCAGCTCAGGCAGACAGGGCCTTGGTTTAACATGTCATTTGAAGGGTGGCGCATTCAGGAGTGCAGCACCCCCACCCCCATGCTGCACTACAGTCTCTGTACTGGAAAAGTAATCCAAGTACCTGGTGTAAGACTAGAACCCCCATCTTTCTGTACTAAATGCATGTGTGCTACTTGTTGAGATACGGAGTATCCTTCCTAATCATTATATAAGTATGTAGCTATGTTCCCTAAGTTTCATGGGATGGGAAACAGGAAATTCACCCAGGGGGGTCACTTCTGTGGCTCTGCTCGACAGGGGCATAGGTAAATAATTTTCTTGAGTGGTGAAATCCAGGGAGCCTTGTTTGGCTAGGCCTATATAGGCCCTAGGGCCGATAACCTAGTACATTCCTATGAATCTATGAACCTATGAACATATAGGTTTCAGCATAACCTTCACAATCACTGCACAAATGTATTGATAATTTCCCTATATTCCAAGGTGTTCAGCATGTCATGATGATGTGATTGGCAAGTCCTATGGCATGCCTTCGAGACCCAAAGGCTACACTTGCTTAAGAGAAGGGGTGATGATCAGGCATTTCGGAAGGTATGGAAGACATTGCTGTGTGACAATAATGTCATGGGTGAACAAAACCACATATCAAACCAGTATCATTGATGTCACAGATATGATGGTCTGTGTCAAGCAGATGGCACACAAGCTTGCAGCTAGGAGATCCACTACATGAGGCATCCCATCATGGTTCACAACACTAATTGAGTTGTAGGAAATTCTTGTGTCCTTAACTGGGGAAGATGTTATAGCAGCTATTCACGGAGATTGTCTGGATGTTGGTCATAGGGTGATCCAGCCCACCTGTGTCTCACTGGATGATAAACCTAGTTTAGTACTACATAACAGAGGTGTCTGTATGCTGTTATAATACATACACAGTATAGGCTAAGCTCACTGCACATTTGTTGTCATAAAATGCCAGCCATTCAAGTGGATCATGCTGGCAATGAAGGCAAAGGATATACTGTAATTACTTTGTTGCATGAACATATTCACCCTGCAAGCTACATGGGCAACTATGTAACATATGTTAGTGGGTTCACTATGGTGTCTTGTATGCTGTGTATACACAGGTATGACTGGTGCCACTGATGCTGTTATACAAACTGAGGCAGGACAAAGGGATGGTAGTGGCTTTTCTGATGTGGTTGACAGTGGCACTGATACACTTAGAGGGGACTCACTGCCATGAAATACAGAAGAACGGCGTGTCTCTATCATAGGTGGTAATGCCCACTCCATATAGGCTAAACATACAGTTGAACACAATTAGGAGCCTGTGACTGTACAGGATTTGTGTTTGCCATCTCCTGGAGAGAAGGGACCATCCATGGCTAAGAGTTCTGTCTGTGTTTTTCCTGAGTCTGCTGCAACATATGAGTACACAACTCAGATATGGGTATACCCACCATAACCTACTATCAGAGGGGGGTCTGATGCTATAATGAATCATACGTAATCCACGGCATGTGGACAGCACTATTGATAAGTCAGCAAATGTGCAGCAACATCATCCAGCCACAGTCTGCTGCTACACAATCCAGTCTGGAGCTGATCAGTGTGTTGCTTGACATTCAGTAGGATGTTGTACAGCTCTGTTGTGAACTCATTGAGGACATGACATTCTGAGACCATGAAATGATCAGTATTATGAAGGACAGGATGGCACAAGCTACTTCAGTAAACACCTGCTTCTGGAGGAATACATGTGCCATCATTGCTGCCCACATTCATGGTCATTATATTGTGCACACCATGGGTGTGTGTGTGTGTGTGTGTGTGTGTGTGTGTGTGTGTGTGTGTGTGTGTGTGTGTGTGTGTGTGTGTGTGTGTATGGGCCTTTCTGTGGTTAAAACTGTGCATCAGTGTTCGTTACTATTTTAAGCCATTACTTCTATCAGATGTCTGTGCACCTGCGCAATTTTCATTTACACATTTTCAGTACTTCCAGTGCCATTTATTTCAACTTCTGTTAGGCCTTCATTACCTGTACTTATGGATCCAGCAGTTTAACGGTATCAACATCCCACAGTAGTACTTTCATGCTGCTGTGGTGCAACCTACCTTTCCTTCTCTGCATTGCCTTAGGTATCCAATTGACGTTAGCCTAGCCTGAAATTAGGCAAGTATAGATGTGACCTACAGACACTTCAGATACAGGCATTCATTTCATGAGGTGATGGAGTTACTGCATGAAGCAAATCACTTAGAAATATAATTTGGCTGATTAATCAAAAAGAAATGCACAGCCCAGCAGCTGTTCATGGCATCTCCCTGGTAGTGTGCTCACCTCAGCCTTTCCTTTAGCTCTGCACCATGCTTTTCACCCATCCTAAAGTTACTGTCAAGACTGTATTCCCAAGAACCACAGAATTGCTCTGTTACCAGAACTCTGCACATTTTTCAAACTTGTGAAATAAAGAGGAACTGCCAGAAGTATAGGTTATTTCTCCAAACTTAATTCCGCATCATGTTAACTTTATTTGTAATAAAATAGAGGCGTGCACACTACTGGACCCCCCCCCCATTATCCCTTAACTAATATTTTAATACTAATATTTTATAAGCCACTTTAAAAGTATACATCTTCCAAAGAAAAAACAACTCCTTAGTCTAAACAAGCAATCACCAGCAAGATTTGGACTTCTTTTCTTGTAAATTGTGTGAATACCTGCCTTAAACAGTATTGGCTTTAATGTACTGTCCTGGACAAAATGCATTAACTGATTGTTTTTTTTTTTTACTCAAATAATTTTTATTTTGATGAAATACAATAATTTAATACATTCATATCATTCAATAACTATTTACAGTATTTACATTCAGCCTGACAAAAAGCATTCAGATAAAAACATTTGTAGTTAAATAATAAGTTAATCTATAAACTATGATAGTTATGAAGAGTTTGGTTCCATCTGTAGGGTATCAATCAAATTCATACCTTTCTTCCACGGACTATAACCAATGTCTTAGGAAAAGTTCTTAACTCTTTAGTTCTTTTCTCCATTAGTATGCATTTCTTCAGTGATGATAGGAATTCCTCCATTGTGGGTGCTACATTAGAGTTCCATCTTCTAGTTATACATTTTCTGGCTATTGCTAACACTGTCCACAACAAATGCAGGTCACCTTTCTTCATATTATTACTATTAACAGCATTCAATAAAATTAAATACTTTGTCAAAACAAATATATCAGTATAGATAGCTTGAAGAAATTTGTTAATCTCTTTCCAATGTGGTTTAATATTAGTATAGTCATAAAAAATATGAGACCAGTCAGCATTAGTGGACAGATGACATCTCCAACATAACTTGCTGTTTGAAGTGTTCATTTTTGAGAGTTTCTCTGGTATCAAAAAGGATCTATGTAGAAATTTCCAATGAAAAATCCTCCAGAATTGTGAGTAGAAAGTTAGTTTAACTGAAAATAAAATGTTTGTTTTATCTTCCATTGATAATGATACTTTAAACCCTTTAGTTAGGTATTGCCATTAAGAATCTTTAGGAGCTGTCTTATAGACAATTACAGTGTTATATAGATATGATAATTCATTCTTAACATTGATATTATTATACATAATTCCAAAAATCCAGTTTATAATTTTTGGTACAGTTTTGAAGGATGAGTTATGTATTATTCTACACAGATCCTTAGTGTATGCTGTGATACACTGAAGCATACCTCTCAACCTCTTAATGCAAAAAATCTGGACAAAACTTGACAATATGGGGGTACACATAGAGACATTTTAAATATTGCTCTTATGAACTTAAAAAGTTGCTAGAGTAACATGATTTGTTTTAAAATATATTTTCTGAAGGATTTGAAGTCTGAAACTCAAATGTATGTCATTATGTAGTGACTACAATCCTGAGATCATCCCAATGATTTGCCAGGAAAAAGAGGAACAGGCCAAAATATGAGCCAAATATCAGGACATTCTGCAAAAATCTGTACAGTTGAGAGGTATGCTGTGAAGAACCAACTAGTAGTAACTGGTATTAAAAATTTATGCCACAGTTTTATTGCTCTTGATGCATGGTCTGCGATGTGGCTACAGAAACACCTATTGATCTTTCTAACCAATTGCAAAGCTTGAAAACATGTCACTCTTACTCTGCCCCTCCTTCCACTGATGTCCAAATGGAACTTTCGTATTTCTTTCCTCTCAATGTCATTATTTTCAGCACAGCAAATGTTCGGGGGGTATCCCTGGTAGTGTGCTTGCCTCACCCTGTAAGTTACTTACTTCTGTTGGGTTTTATTCTTTTGCGAGAGATAGTGAAGTAAAGCTTCCTTATTATTAAGAAAGCCATAGTCTGGCACTTTTATAATTCTAAAAATGTTGCCGAGGTCAAAGCCTTATTTGGTGCTCCTAACAAATATGATCATATCTTAAGACAAATTAGCTCACTTATAAAACAAAAATTCTCTAGCTATAGAGTGAAGGAGCAAGACATTACAGTATCACAATCTATCATTAAATCACTTTCCCTATGGAACAAAATGATTTTGAATACCTATAAACTTGTGTCAAGCATTAAATATAATCATTCACTTCTATTTTCCAAATATTGGGACGGCATACAAGGCAAAATCTCTACGGAGTCTAAGTGCAAGTGCAAAGCAATCAATAATACCCTGAATCTAACCCCCTTCAAAAACCTAATTTACACTCAACTTATGATAAACAACAATTCCTACTGTACCCCAGCAGTCTTACTGAAATTTGGATACAATAAAAACCTAACCTGTCCATTCTGTTCCCTCCCACATGTAGATATACTTCACATCTTTTGGAGCTGTAAGAATATTTACAAACTTTGGTGTTCTCTCAGAACTCAGATGGAAAAAAATGAGATATGAAAAAACTACATTTTCCTGGCAAACCATGATTGTAAATATAATTCCTAAATCTCTTAAGGGTATCCATCGTCACATCTGTGTTATGGTCTGCGCTCTTCTCAACTATTTTATAGCCAATAATTGGGTCAATCCCTCAGCGATAGCTTGGGAAAACTTTACAGTAATGGCAATCAAATATATATCTGCACGTAAATTATGCAATAACAACAAAAAGAATATTTTCAGAATTACTGGTGTAGCCTTTTTGACCTAATCCAAACTAAATAATCTTCCAAAATGCAGGTCACTTACATTACATACCAGGAAATTCTCCATCTGTATCATATCTGGCCCTATAATAATTAGACATTGGTATCATCACACTGTAGCTTTAGATTTTACAAAGTATTTTGTTATATTATTCTGTTATCCTCTGGCATCCATGGTGTAAATATGTTGTAAATAGGTTATAAATAGCTGTACATGATGTAAATAGTTTATATTGATGTACCCTCCTTACCGCTCTTCTCTCTTCTTAAGACAGTCATATACTCCTCGCTCCCAGCCATTTTTTCATTTGTTAGTATAGACTTTGACTGTAATAGGATATTGGGGTTCTGTACTACTTATATTATTCTCTAAGATGTAAGTCCCCTGAAACGATAACTGCTGTTTTATAAATGCATAATATTTGTATTAACTGTTATATGTATACCCACACTTTACTGCTTCCTGTAATGACTTACGGTTTTTCCTTTTTATGTTTGAAAAGTTTGTTAAATTCAATAAAAATATATTTGAAAAAAAAACAAAGTGTTGCTGCAATTTACATATCCTCCTCCACATGACAACTTTGCTCTGCTTGCACATATCCTATACTGGCTCACTAAAAATATATCCATGAAACTGTTCTATTTGGTGATGTTAGTATAAACTGGACATCACTATCCATTGACTATCATAGCTCAAGTAGTAACCTAGATGGTTTTTCCCAACTTTTCTCCACTCCTACTCATACTAACAAACAAAGCAACTCTAGTTTTCTCATAGACTGGATTCTAGTATCAAATCCACATAAATGTCACTACCCTGAATCCCTACCTGACTCACTAAGCAACCACTCAAAAATTAAAGTCCTTGGATTCCCACCTCACCATGCCCAACCACAAAAATACATAGAATGTCACAAACTCTCCAACTTCAATCCTGATACTTTCAGCTACCTTCTCTCTGTGATTAACTGGCCTTCCTAACTCATCTATCTCTAGATGAGGCTGTACAAAAATGTAATTCTATATTTCTATCCACACTAAACTCCCTTGCCCCTCTAAGAACTGTAAGGGTTAAATCTCTTAGTTCCCCTGGCTAACACAAACTACATGCTCTCTCATGCATAAAAGGGACTTAGCATGGAAAACCTGGTCCAAAATAAAATCCCCTCAGCATCTACGAACTTATAAAGAACTTCGCAACCTTACCAGAAAACAAGTCATCAAAGACAAAGAAAACATTTACAACCATAATGAAACCTCCCATATGGCCAACCTAAAAAAATTCTGGAACTTCATCAACCAAATTCTACATCCAAGAACACCCTCCACTCCTACTCCCTGCCCACACAATGCACCTCAGGAAACAGCTTCCAAATTAAACACCTACTTTATTGAATCTATAAGCAAACTAATGCAAACTTCTAACTCTGACCCTAGTTCTGTCAATCTTCCTGACAACCCTACCTCCCCTCAATCCAAAAAGACATTCTCTCTCAGACCAGTGCCTACTAGTTATATTAAATACTTACTACACAAATTGAAACCCTTCTCCTCTTCTGCTGACAACCTACCTCCACTCTTTCTCAAGCCAGCTGCTAACTCACTAGCCTTTTCCATCTCTCTTCTTAACAATCGCTCTATAGCTGAATATAAAGTACCATCTATTTGGAAAGAATTCTGTACTATACCCATCCACAAAGGATTTAGCGCCATGGAACTTCCTAACTACAGACCAATAGCAATTCTAACCCCTGTTTCCAAAATATTATAGAATTGTGTGCATAAACAAATTATGGATTACCTTATACAACACAAACTATTAATCTCCACGCATAAATTCCACCCCAAGCACAGTATCTCTACAGCTCTCATCTCCTTCACCAATACTATATCACTTGCTAGAGACCACACAAACTGGTATCCTGTCTACTCCTAGACATCTCTAAAGTGTTTGGCACAGACTCCCACCCCCTACTGCTATCCAAACTAGCTGACCTAAATCTCTCTCGCTCTACCAATGCTTGGTTTTTCAGTTACCTTACTGACAGACACCAATATATAATATGGCTTTTCTCACTGTCACCTGCTCTCCCCATCAAGGTGGGAGTCCCTCAAGAATCTATGCTAGGTCCACTACTTTTCAATATCTTTACCAATCTTCTACATACATCGTGTCCACAAATGACATTCATGCAATATGTTGATCACTCCATAGTCACCACCATAGCTGACAACCTCTCAGAATTGAAGACACTAACACAAAAATATTTCACATCAGTTGAAAACTGGCTCTCAAGCACCAAGTTAATCTTAAATAAAAAAAAAAAAAAAAAAAAAAACTCTTAGGTTTTCTTCCAAAATCCCACAATCACTTTAAACCTACTTTCCATATCTCATCCCTTAACAATACCTCCATCACATCTGAAACTCGGACAAAGCTCCTTGGCATAATCATAGATGACACACTCAAATTTGACCATCATGTGCACTATTGTATTAAGAAAACCCACCATAAACTTGAATTGCTCTACAGGAACAAAAAATTCTTATCTAACAAAGCTAGGATCTCTGAATCACATGCCTACCACATGCTAAGGCTTCTGTATGGGTTTCAAATATTCACCAACCTCCAACCTCTCTTCTAACAAAATTAGAAACCACTTACAATAAAATTGCTACATTTTTTGCAAATTAAATCTATAAATTTCATTACTGCCTCTCCCTTAACTCCTTAAACTGGTAAGAATTTTACCACCAACTACTTCTCTCACAGATGCAGGTCATACATTCCATTGTATATAAATCATCTTTCTGTCCAGATATCTCCACACTTGCATCCCCCTACACTCCTCCGAGAACCCTCAGAAGCTCTGACCTAAATTTGTTGCCAATCTACAAGCCAAAAAGCAAAGTAGGAAAGAAACTGTACAGCTACTTTCCTCCCTCTCCTGGAACAAACTTCCCATTGACATTAAAATATAAATCATTCACAACAATACAAAACTGCACTCAAAATTTTTCTAACCAGCTCCTGGATGTGCCACTGTAAACACCTGCTATGAACTCACCTGACTATCCTATTCACCTACTCTTATGATCTATCTGTCCTTTGTAAGTAACCTAACCGCTAACTCATATGCATTCACAAACTGTTCTCCACAAGCTTTCCCCCATTATCTTCACCTGTCTAACCTTTGCCCCTCTGTCAAGTCTACATTTATGCTGTCTTACTTCCCCCTGCACTAGTAATCACTACACACTTTTACTTTACCTTACTCTATAGTACACACTGTAAATAATTCCTGTTCCTCTTAATGTAGTAACAGTTCTCCACATACTTACTGCTAGCATGAATTTCTCTACAACATCTCGTTTATGGCACATAATACAACTGCTCTGCAATAGCCAAGTCAACTGCTTTTGTTTATCTAACTCGTACTTATTGAGCATAAACTTACAATTTTTAAGAACATGTAACTAAAGACTGAATGTTTTATATTGAAAAAATTGTTCTTCTACTTCAATTATTCTGCTGTTTTATATGGTCTGTTTTTATATATTATTTGAGGAACTGTTCTCCCCAGGCTTCCACTGAAAAATGGCAAAAGCTCAGTCCGACTAACTTGGTCAACAAATGTCAAATAAATAAATAAACAAATAAATAAATAAATAAATAAAGGTCTGGAAGAATGGACTGCATTGCTTCTCCACATGCCATGGAGTGTGATTACCTTCGGTACATGGCTAAATGAAATGGTTTGTGATACCTGCAACAACTGCATTGACTGCCAAGGAAGGCCAATTGTGTGGCCTCTGCAGTTACAAATATTTTACAAGATGCAGCAAATATTGACTGTATACAACTCTAGCTAACATCAGTAGCCAAAGAGCAGAAAGAATCTTTAGGTCATCTAAGTAGCTAAGGAGTAGACAGCTTATGCAGAGTCTCCAAAGCCAGGTATTGCATTTTCAGTGGCAGCAGTGCAGTGCAACACCTCACCACACCAAGATGTGCAATCATAAAATTAACCATTTTAGGAGAACAAGTACACATTCATCCAGACTGTCTGTTTGATTATTAATTATTTAACACACACACTGTATTTGCATCAAGATATGGCTGAGGAGCTACAGTGTGTGACAAATGGAGTGTATGATGGCACAATTAATGGTTAGATTAAGACCTAGATTTCCACTTCCATGTACAACCCGATCATCCATGTAAAATATAGTGCTGCACAAAGGGGCTGCATATTCATTCGGTTCTTGAAATCATATCTACTGGCACTCTTGGCTGTGTCTTATGTTGTTGTCTTATGGAGTAGAACTATTGTTTTTTCCGAAAGAGGACAGGATTGGTAGAAAGCCCTGCACTCTGGGACAAGGGAAGAGCAGCAGCCTGGGAAATATTAACTTCTGAGGAAATTGGCACATTGAGCATCAGTCCTGATAGTACTATGTCAAATGGTTCTCCTTCATACAGATTTAGTATTGTGGTAAGTACCCATTACCTACTGTGATGTCTTACTTCCTTGAAATTAGTCCATCATTTGGTGTTACTCCTCTGTTTTCATCACTGCTATATTACAATGGGAATGTTGTTTGCTTACTAATAACACACACTCATACACACACACACACACACACACACACACACACACACACACACACACACACACACACACACACACACTCAGAACAACAACAAAACATAGCATAAAGGAGAAGGAATGTAATTATGATAAACTGATTGTAATAACTCTAAAATTACCAGAGATAATTTATTTTGGTTAGCTAACATGTATCACTGTATTCCAAAAGAAAATATTTAGCACATTATTTGTTTTACTTTTGCTTATACAGAAAATCAAGACATTCCTGAAGAGGTATGTACAGATAGTTTGGTAAGTAGTTCTTAATAAAATTGTATCTATAAGTTTATGTTAACTGAACAGTGTTAATTAATTTGTATTTTCCTTCCCTGAATTATTCTACAGTATTAAAAATGTGCAGAAAGTGGATGACAGCCAAAGAGTTGTGGTGCATGATTTGAGTCTTGGAATGTACAAAGGCCCTCTGACATATGGAGTATGGAAGGAAATGAAATCCATCCTTAATCCTGGTAATAAAAATATCTCTACAAAAATAGACTTTGGGAAACTTGGTGAGATAGTTGCAACTTTCTGTAGTCCTTCATAATAATCCAGTGATGGTGAACCTTTTGTGTTTGGTGTGTCAAGAATTCGGAAAATGCCTAACTTGATTCTGCTTGCATGTCAACCCCCAAACAAAAAAATAAAATAAATAAATAAAAATAAATAAAACAGCATGCCTCTCAATACATCAGGGATAAATCTCAACAGAATCAGGGACAAATCTAGAAATAAGAGACATGGACTATTACTGACAGAAAAAAATGAACATGAATTAATACACATTTTCTGAAGTAAAATTATTCTATAAATCTAATTATTGTCATTATTAAGTGTAAAATGTTGCCAGTTTTAGGAGGGATTAAGAGGGACAGTTGAGAGGAATGTAAAAGAGCACTCTCCTACAAATGCAGACTACTTGCCCTTTGCAGAAGTGTAGCCACAAAGAGAAAACAATGTCAGCACTTCCCTTTACAGACTCTGTTTAGAAAGTATACCGAAACAGTATTTGAGGTTAATAACTTCCTTACCTCTGCAGCAGTGTTGTTGAACTGGCTCCTGCCACAAAATAATTCAATGCACTTCACACAAGCAACAAATGCAAAATCAGTTTCTTTGGTATATTTGGTACTGGTGAATGCTGATGTATCACCCAAAATGTTGTGGAGTGTCACCTTTGACACGCATGTCATAAGTTTGCCATCACTGTAATAATCATTCCTGAAGTATTATTTTCCAAATAGCAAACATTTGTAGTGTGAGTTCTTTAGAGACAGTTTACATGTATAAAGCTACAAATTCTGTTTACCATTCATGTTTTTTTAATAATAATATGATTTTCATGAAGGAATTATGTTTGTATATATCCAGGGTAAATATCATTAGCTTCTAATGATGTCATAACAGTGTCAGAGGAACAAACTTTGGCACTTATAAACCACTGCATTATCTCATTCCTGCCTCAGTAATGAGGGTGCATCACTTTAGGATTCCACTTTGATAACACTGAAATCATGTTTTCTGTATGCTGCAGTGCATGTTACACCTGCAGTGACTCTAGTCCAGATACAGTTGTTTAAGTCAGCTGTTGTTCTGTTTGTACATTGTGCTAGCTTGTTCCCACATATGGTTTAGTAAGAAGTTGATAAATTACTGCTAGTACATGATCATTACCAAAAACATAGCCATGCATTACTGGATATTTGCAGGTAAAGCATCATGACCAGTTTCTTCTGGGTTTACACTATGCATAACATTATATTCATGTCTCATCTCTAAGTGATAAGTGAGTGTAAACAAAACTGACTATTGATTAATTCTACTTCATGAGTTCAAAAAATACCCAGAACTGCTCAAGCCAGATGCATTTCTTTTTTGTTTAAAAATTTGACTAAAGCCAGTGCGTACATAACTAGATTGGCAATATTTTGAATAGAAACATTTCTTTTTACAAGTGATAAACAAAAAAAAGAAAAGTCTTTCTTTGCCCTTCCTCCTCCCATATTATTATATGACAGAAATATTTGTCTGTTTATTAAAGATTTACTGCCTGTTATATTTGTGACAATTCTAAAATATTTTCTTTTTATTTTGCTTAAGATTATGACATAAACATTTTAATTTTTACAGGGCTTGTTAATCTTGTATTGGACACTAAAACAGCACACCCTGATCTCATTCTGTCTGATGACCTGACCAGCATAAAACATGGTAACAAAAGGCAGGAACTCCCTGAATACCCGGATAGGTTTGATACAAGGCTCTGTGTGCTGGGATTAGAGGGATTCATGTCAGGCAGGCACTACTGGGAGGTAGAGGTGGAGAACAAGACTGCCTGGTTTATGGGTGTTGCCAAAGAGTCTGTTCACAGGAAGGGAGACATCCTCATGAGACCTGAGAATGGATACTGGACTTTGTGTCGAAACAGAGAGGCTGAGTATACAGTATGGGATATAATAATAAAGGATCTCAAGCTCAGGGAAGAGACCAAGAGGATCGGAATGTATCTGGACTATGAGGGAGGACAAGTGTCATTTTATAATGCTGACAACATGTCCCATCTCTACACTTTCACTGACACCTTCACTGAGAGACTCTATCCTTTCTTCAACCCTTGTAATAATGATGGGGGTAAAAATGCAGCACCCCTGAAGCTCTTTCACTTAAAATTATAGTTCTGACTGAAAACTATTAGTGTATTTACACAAAGGTTAAAATGGTTATGCTGTATGAAGATTAATTTTGTATATTCAACACAGAGACTGAACATATGTAAAAAAGAAAAGTATGTAGATACTGTAAAACTGAAAAGGATCCTTTCATGATATGGATTTTAACTGGAATTGTCCCTTCATAAGACTTATAAGGACGAAATTACAAATGGCATTCACTTCTTCTTCCACTTCCTTCTTTGTGTCCTTCTTCTTCTTCACATTCTTCTCCTGCTTCTTCTTCATTGTCATTATTAAAAAAGACAAAAATCAAGTTATACTTTGCCAGAACCAGAAATGTCTTTTCTGTAAAATGTATGAGTGTAAAATTAAAAGTTTATTTAGTGAATTTCACAGTGCTACATTTTTACATAATCGTTGGTTGGACTTATACACCAGAATAAAAAAGTAGTTCCTGCTGGGATCTGCTCTCAAACTTATATATATATATATATATATATATATATATATATATATATATATATATATATATATATGGGTCTACTTTAGAATACCGACATGCCACTTCGCCGACACATAAACCACCGACACCAGATAACCGACAACACACAAAACCGACAACGCAAAACACCGAACACCATTACACCGACACACTAAACGTAAACAACACATTACACTACATCGCATAGCCACTAGCCCTAACCAAAACCCTAACCCTATCACTATCGCACACTCACCCTACCTGCACCCTAACTCACTTAACCCACCCCTAACCCAAGGTCCGACACTATCGCACACTCACCCTACCTGCACCCTAACCCTAACTCACTTAACCCACCCTACACTAAAATCCATCACGATCACACACTTACCTTACCCGAACCCTACCTCCCTACCTCTGACACTACCACATACTCACCTATCCCACACCCTAACCCAAAATCCCACAACAACGCACACTTACCTTACCGATCCTAACTCCGTCACAATCGCACACTTACCGAGACGCGCTCACATGTTACCCTAGTCGCTGTATCTGCTATCGTCACATCACCTTTCCGGTAAACTTACCAGTCGGTCATTTCGTCTGCCTCTTCCGCGTGTCGGTCAACTCGGTTTCGGCACATCACCTTGTCGGTAAACTTACTTGTCGGCCATTTCGTCTCCCTCTTCCACGTGTCGGTCAACTGCGTTTTCGGTAATTTAAAGTAGACCCATATATATATATATATATATATATATATATATATATATATATATATTTTTTTTTTTTTGTCCTGCCTATTGACTCCCACTCCTTAACATAATCAACATGTTCACTCCTCTGTCATAGGTAAGAACCAGGCACTCTTCATTCTAGTTGAGAGCCCTGTACATCAATTGTTCCCTGACTAGAGGACTTAAGTAGCCCAAAGATTCCCCCATAGGAGTAAGAGATAGATAGTAAGGAACAGGACCATTTTCTGGACCCAGTGGCCACCTCACCCTTCCCTGCAGAGCTTCTGCTCCCAATGATGAACCATTAGAGCTCTGCTAGTGCTGCTGACCATGGAGAACATGCATGCTCCTCTCAGCCTTTGGACATGCTTGAACTCTATTGATGTTATGCCTTGGGTCACCCAAGCAGATCACCTGAACCACCTCTCTACCTACAGAATGTTCAAGCTAACCATGGCCACTCACTCCCCCACACTTCTGTCCAGACATCCATGCTGTTAGTACAGTATGGACTGTCTGTGTGATAATCAGGGCTTCATGCCTCTTTTCAATGTGAGCAAACACCTTGTATTTTGTTTAAAAACACAACAAACTGAAGAACAACAAAAAAGGAGGAGAAGACTTTGGAGCTTAAGTCCACAAAATCACTTTATTAAGCACTTTTGTCCTTAGTACAGTAAGACTTCTTCAGAAAAACTCTTTGCAACAACTACTCACTTTTATATAGTAATCAGTTAATTAACTAATCCCATCTCCCAGTCACTCACCATGGAGACTGTTTAAACTAGTACCACACACACCTAAAATCTTAAAAACAGATGTTACAGCAAATTATTAAGTATAAATAACCATTGCATACATAAAATACATTCCTAACTAGATAAACCATGACCAGTGATACGTAAAAAAATTACTTGCTTTAAAAACAATTTTTTTATTTTGCTTTATTTTATATTTTATTCTAAATAAAAAGCAACTCTCAGTTTTAAAATACTAGACAAAGAGGTGGTTTCATTCAGACCAGGGTATAGAGTGGCATTAGTTCTTAACAGCCATCTAAACTCCTGATATTCCAAAAAAAAAAAAAACATCCAGTGGTCCACCTCTTTGCCCTAGATCTACCTGATCAATAGCTAAAATTCTGAATCTATGAAACAGTTTTTTTTCTATATGCTTGTATAGTGTATTCCTTCCATCCTTTTTCTTTATGTCGTAAAGGTGTTGATAAACCTATACATTTGGGAATGGACACGTGGTGATAGAAGGTTAACAGTGAGATATATATTCCAAGGAAAGTTTGTTGTGGCAGTAAGGGGGTAGTATACTTGGACCTCTGTGACCATTGCAGTACATTGTACATAGGTAAGACTAAGCTTAGTCTGCGGGAAAAATGAGAGATGCTTTTTATTTAACATCAAAAATAAAATAAAACAAAATAATAATGTTTTTAAATCTAGTACTTCTTTATCTTTCACTGGTCATGGTTTATCTAGCTAGGAATGTAATTTATGTATGCAATGGTTATTTATACTTAATAATTTGTTGTAACATCTGTTTTTAATGTTTTAGGTGGTATGTGGTACTAGTTTAAACAGTCTCCATGGTGACTGATTGTTGGGGTAGGATTAGTTAATTAAACTGATTACTATATACAAGTGAGTAGTTGTTGCGAAGAGTTGTTCTGAAGAAGTCCTTCTGTACTAAGGACGAAAGTGCTTAACAAAAAGATTTTGTGGATTTAAGCTCTGAAATCTCCAATCACCCCAAACCAGTAGTCTACAAATTTGTACGAGATGACCGTAACCTTACCCCACGATACCTAAATACTGTCCTAAGCCACTGCAACTGGGAACCACTACGGACACTCGGGTTAGACCAGGCAGTAGACTACTTCAATACAACCTTCTCTAACATCCTTAATAGTCTAGCTCCCAGCAGAAAGATCAGAGTTAAAGTCAACTATGCACCCTGGCTAAATAGAGAAACCAGAGCCTTACTAAAAGCTAGAGATAAAGCCTGGAAAATCTGGAAAACTGACAAAACCCCTAGCTCCAGACAATACTATCAACAGCTTAGAAACAAAGCCAAGGCTGAATCCAAAATAAACAAACAAAACTATTTTCTTAGCGCCCAAAGGAAATATTCAAATAGTCCACAAAAATTCTGGCATGCCATTAACTCCCTACTAAAGCCAGGCAAAACCACAACCCCAGCACCCATCTCTACTAACAATACCCTAGACACAGCTTCTCAATTTAATAACCATTTTACTAAATCCATCTTAGCCCTGTCCAGTCAAATAACCAAAAACAGTCTACCTCAGTCACAACCTAACCTATTCCACACCACCACTTCTTTCAGCCTATCACCAGTGCCCACCTCAACTATCAAAAAACTCCTCCTAAAACTAAAGCCAACCACACTAGCAGCTGATAACATACCTGCTGCATACCTAAAAATGGCTAGTGACTCCTTATCATATCCTGTCTCCATCCTTATCAACCACTCCCTACTAGAATCCTACATACCCAAACTCTGGAAAGTATCTTGCATCATTCCTCTCCATAAAGGAGGTAATTCTTATGAATTCTCCAACTACCGACCTATTGCCATCCTTTGCCCCTTATCCAAAATTCTTGAGAAATGCATCCACTTGCAAGGGATGACATTTCTTAACACACACAATCTACTATCTACCACACAACACAGTTTCCGTACACATCACAGCACTACCACAGCCCTTTTATCTTTCACTAATTATATGAACCTTCACAGGAATGATAACAAATATGTATCAGCCATTTTCCTAGACCTCTCAAAAGCATTTGATATGGTCTCCCACTCCATTCTACTAGACTCACTAACATCATTATCCTTCACCTCCTCTACTATAGCCTGGTTCAGAAGCTACTTGTCTGACAGGCAACAATCAGTCCAGTGGAAAGGAACTCTGTCTACACAACTTCCAGCCACCATAGGTGTCCCACAGGGCTCTATACTGGGCCTGCTGTTGTTCTCTATTTTCACAAATAACCTCAAATGCTCCACACAACATGCCACACTCATACAATATGCAGATGATTCGACTCTGATCTGCTCCACCTCATCTCCCACCACCCTACGTACACTCACTCAAGATACCTTTATCTCAGTAGAAAAATGGATATCTGGGATCCAACTAATTCTAAATCCCAAAAAGACAAAACTGCTACTATTTACCCCTAATAGATCAAAAAAAACCCCTCTCCTTTACCATAACCTCTAATGACGGCACCACCATCTCCCCTTCTAACCACACCAAACTTCTGGGCATTGAAATAGACAATAATCTCCACTTTGATGTTCACATCTCACATACCATAAAACTAGTACACAAAAAACTAGGCTCCCTATGCAGGCATAAGTCCTTTCTCTCACAAAAAGCAAGAGTCACTCTTACACAAAGCCAGCTCCTCTCAACTCTATTATATGCAGCACCAATCTTTACCCAAATCAGACAATGTGACCTAGACAAACTAGAATCATGCTACAATAAAATAGCCAAGTTTGCTACTAACTCAGCCTATAGAACCCATCACTGTGCTGTACTAAAAGAACTAAAATGGTTGAGCTACCACAGGTACTTAACTATCACCATCTGGGCACAGCCTACAATATTCTCAAATATCCTGAAAAAACCCCCTCATTATCCAACCTACTTACTATCTATACTACAAACCGATACCTAAGATCCAGTGAAAAATCTCTCCTTTCCATCACCAAGGCTAACAATAATGCAGGGAAAGCGCTCTACTCCCACACTGTTGCCAGAAATTGGAACTCTCTTCCCCTATCTGTGTCCACTGCCCCCTCCACATCCATATTCAAAAACTCCCTCAAATCGCACCTTCTTAGTACATGGTTATGCCCTTGTATCACATAACCCTACCCATACTACTATTAACTCCCCAAATTCCTCTCTGATCACATGCTGGAGCTCTGATCCCCTGTAGGCTTGGTCATTTGAAAGGGTACTTTTAACTGTAGAATCTTACTTGATATATTTTCTTTTCTTACCAAAGTATGACTGACATTGTCTTTTTACCCATATTCTACATCTTTTACCTGGAGTGTTTTTATTAATTCTTGTTATATTACTATGCTCAACATACATGATGTAACCTATTTTGTGTATTATGCTGGATGTACTGTATTTGTATAACTTGATGTTGGAGCTTTTCTCCCCGGGCCTCCGCTGAAAATGGACCTGGTCCAGTCAGAATTTCCCGGTTAACAAATGTAAAACAAAATAAATAAATAATTGTTCTTCACCTTGTATTTTTTATTAATCTAAAGTAGATAAAAAGCCAAGCTGCACTTCATGACATTTGATAGGTAATGGACTGTTAGCAGATGCTGGGAATGTTTCTTTCACTTACAAACTACACTGCCCATTTACATACCTGATTACCATGAGACAATTAACAAACAGCTTCTTTTGAGAACTCCTTCCTAGTATCAGTAATTAGCAAGCATTTCATGTGTTTTTTTCTTTAGTCTGATGACACTTTTGCAAAAACATTTCAAGGAATATTCCTACTCAAATATGCCACTTCTGAAATGCTATCAAGCAAGGATTCAGTTAAATAAGGTTTAATGTGCTATGTATGATAACAGACTATTATTTTCCTTACATTTACAAACGTTTAGAAAAAGAGCAATATACATTTCCCACACACACTCCTAATGAATGATTCCCAGTCTGTAATACTTCTGCTCTACTTTGGTATTTTTAAGCTAATACTTTTTTCAGCAATTTTATTTGTATTCAATAGCATAAACATTAAGAATGATGCAAACCATATCACCAACATTGACAAAGATTAAAACTATACAGGCATGAAATAAAATCAACTTACTACCAAAAGGCATAGAAAAATGTTCCAAAAATCCCATAAAATATCCAGCTATTTATTCCCACACAACTGAGACCACTCCCAATGCTCATAGATAAAAAAGAGAAGCAATACCTGCATGGTGCAATGCCCAATGCTTTATGATGATACCAGGGATAAGTAAAAACCAGTCTCATCCAGTGTGCTATCACCCCATTTCACATACTCATTCACACATCCCATGATCTCCTGGCACAGCTAGACCATATTGAAATAGTTCACATGCCATCTTTTGCATCTCCAACAAGCATCACTAGTAGAACTTTCACGTTTATACAATCTCAAAGGTGAAATTTGCTTTTGGTGAAGACTCATATCATATAAAGGCATATTGAGGCACACTTCACAGATATCACCATTGGCCCAGTACATCTTTCTTTTGTTCTACATCCAGTTCTTTACCTAACTGGTACCTTAGAGTCCATACAGGACCACTCACCCATCTTAATTAACCACTTGTAGAAGCAGCCATAACACCTTTAAGGTATTCTTTCTTACTCCTTAAATCAACAGTTGCATTCCCTATATCCATATACTTAGATCTAGCTGTCTAACTTTTAAAGACCTATTGTATACTGACTTCAAGCATTTACAGAATTTTATTTATCTGAGAGTCTGTTTGTGCATGTGTGTTATGAATAAAAATTCTTAGTTCCTTGTTAAAAACATCACTCTAATAGAAACAACTCCCCCATCCATATATAGTAGCCATCTACACAGAACCAGTCCTGGTCCTAGCGTCTATCCCAAATTCCACAATAGGGTCCTTTCTTCCTCCCACAAGTCTCCTTACCTTGCCAGTCTTCCAGCCCTCCACGATTCCAGTTCTTACCTTTCCTATCCCGACTGGGATGAATCTCCATGCTCATGAAAAACAAATCATTTATTTATTTATTTATTTAACATTTGTTTGCTGGGAAAGCTCTGGAAATAATCAAATAGAGACAGGCAGCAGTCTTGCTTGAAAAATATGGGTTAAGGCAATGGCAAAGGAACATATCTGTAAGTCTGATAAATGGAGACATCCATTACAGAATGATGCTATTAACTTTTAGTGGGCTTTCTAAGCATTCTAAAGTTCCTCAAAAAATGCATAACTAATTTCTGGAACTTCTGAGGATGTACACTGACACACATCTTAGGTAAGTGTCTACATAAAAATAATCTTAGCCACCCAAAATATCTTATTTGCATTAATTCCGAGTAGGAAGAGAATATGCAAATTGTGACAAACCCTAAACATCGACAGTCTACAACTGATCCTGATATACACCAAGCACAATTGTGGATTGTTTAATCAGGTGATTTTATGACTAATCTTAGCATGTGAAATCTGGAACAAACTGACCTAGGAAAAGCATTATGTTTGTATTATTTACCTGATTTTGCCAGTGTGGAGTATACTGACTCTGTAACCCAGCATCAAATTATTTTTTTTTCTGCTTTTCTAAATTTGTTAACCATATAACTGTTATATTCTACCTTATACACATTCAATCATGAACTGAACCATAAAGGCAATGGTAAACATAATATACATATTGACAGTTCAATGTAGCTATTCAATCTATTTTTGTAACATAACATTCATCTTTACTGAAAACATACAACAAAACATAAATGTAATATAACAATAAACAAGGCTAGTTAGCAAAAATTACATTTGCAAGTGCGAGCGTGAATGGGTGTGCCTTCTTTGAGGGTTGGGTGTCGGGCTGGCAACTCGGCACCGTAAAAATCCACTACCAATCATTAGCGGGCCAGAGTTCTGCTGTGGCGACCCCTAACTGGAAATGCCGAAAGACAAGACTTGTATATACATAAAAGAAAAAGAAAATGCAACCATGAAGCATTAATTTCTGGTCCTTGCAGTGTTTTGAAAGAGTATAAAGATATTGAAGAAAATATATTCCACTCACTTCTTTGAGATCATTGTGTGACCAGACCATGAACTATAATCATGAAAGGAAATCTAAACTGGCATAGATCAGTCTGTGTTCATTTGTTTCTAACCCTTACAAATGTGTTAAACAAAGAGGCAATCACTATTCTAATACAAGCCTAAGCTGTAACATTTAACTTATTTCATTATAGAAATATAAAAAGTAGAATAAATCATTATTTTTTCCAGCTGTATAGACCCCAAAAGGAAAACAAAAATACTTGTTCTACAATTTATGCTGAACTGATTCAAATATAACTGAAGAAATAATGCCATTAGCAAAAGTTACTTTAACTGGTGAATGTTCATTTTAGGAAGTGTTTCATTGTGAAGACATGGTGCTGCATACCAGCTATAACTAATTCTAATGTACATTTTATCTGTGTGTGTGTTTTTATCTGTGATTTTTTTTTTTCTTTTTCTGCCTTTAATGTTGCAATGTCTACAAGTCCAGGATCCCAGGGACAGCACAGCCTTGTACCTCCCTGGTCAGTGAATATTCACCATTTTTCTCTGCCTGCCAGGGAATGTCTTCTCCATTTCAGGACAGTGGCTCCAGTTCTGTGCAGTGCAGCCTGGAAAGCCATGAAATCAGTGAGCTTCCTGACCTAGTAGGGATGGGTAGGGTGGGTGGTTGGTGTTCAGGTTTGGAGTCTCACTGGTTGTGTCCATCTAGCTTCTGGTGGCCTCCAACCTCAAGTTAATGTCAGGAGTTCCATCAGCCAATGGGATTATTTGAGGTTCTCCAGGCTAGAGTTTGGCTTGACCCAACGCATCCTCCTTAAGCAAGTCTGTGCACACCTCCAAATTATGAACTGAGTACCGACAATGTGCACCAGTTTAAACAAGTCTGTGCACACCTCCAACTTTAAGCAAGTCTGTGCAGACCTCCAAATTATGAAAAGGGACAAATGTGTTTGGTAATTTACTCTGAAAACTTTACATTTAGAAAAACCCACAGTACTGTTAATCTAATTTTAAGACAACCCAAAAGACTGTGGGCACATCTGTGACAGCCCTTCACTTTGATAAAGGTGCAGCGTCATTCTGTGCAATTTACCATACTCCCTCACACAAACTAGGATTTGACAATGAAATATAATGTATGTTCCCTATCGTACTTCACAACAATAATTCTGAGATTTTAATGTAAAACTTGTGGCAGACTGCATTACTCACACTAAGTTACATTGCTGTAGTATTTTGTTAAGGAGGTATGCAGCACCATGTCTTCACAATGAAACATTTCCTAAAATGACCATTCACCAGTTAGAATATTTCTCTGAACAGAACAACTGCTCCACATATGGTCACAGGAAGATTATTCACCAGTAATAAGCCTCCTATGCTATCCAGCATGAAAAATGTAATAGATTGCCTTCCTATCTATAATATTATGGACCTTTCTGTAACACTAGATCACTTCATTACTCTATTTTCTATATATATATATCCCTTGATGAAGAAAAGACTCAGAGCACAAATGTTGCTTGAAATTAAAAACAAAACCAGAACTAGAGATGACACCTGGTCAGTCTAGAAAAGCAATGCAAGTTTATACCCAATAACACCCAATAACATCAAACTTTCCTCATTCTTAGAAAACATACCAGAATTGCTATGAACTCTGCAAAAGTTACATTCATTAGACAAAAAAGAAACTATTTGGACATACCAACTTTATTCTGTAAGGAAATAAAACAGATGACATGTGCAGTCACACATTTACATACAATTAGAAATGTATTGGCCAATACAAGCCACTTATCCTTTGCAATTGAATATGCCCCTTATTCATGTGAGCAAAGCATAGAGGAAATAATTAATAACTTTACATCAGAAGATGCTGTGACAACCCACCACTGGCATCTCAATCATCACCACTGGCAACAGTTGAGGATGTTCACTGAGAGCATGCCAGCTACACACACCAAGTATTTCCAGATGCCTCTCCCTCTGCATCAAGTGAAATTTCCCTTAAGAGCACACAGAGACCACAGTCAGTCCAGGGCTAGTTTCTCCCTCTTCCTCCAGCTCCCCAATATTAGTCCCCACTGACACAGCTATAGAGTTGAAATCTCTACTGAGTGACCAAACCAAGACCTCCAGCACTCTCTCTGTTAAACCAGTGCTTGGTGTTCTTGCCCAAGTAGCTCACACACACACACACACACACACACACACACACACACACACACACACACACACACACACACACACACACACACACACACACCTTAGGAAAGGCTGGCACAGGTTTACTAGCTATTCTCCCTTCAGCCCAGACTATAAGGTAGTTAGCACTGCAACCAGTCACTCCTTATCAGCTACTTTAAGGCCCTTAACAAAGGGTGTCCAATTTTGCTGTGTAATATTAATACTAATACAAATGGTAGTTTGACCAAGAGCAAGGCCATTAGGAGTGACCCTTATAGTGCCACCAAATAAATGTGCAAGTATCCTCAGAACTTAAGTATGTCTACAAAGACCAGCCACACTGAAAGGTTTAAATATATTTAATAATAAAAGAAAAAGAAAATATTAAGTATATATTCAAAGTGACATTGGAGTTCAGAATCACAGAAAATATTTAAAACAGCATTGCAGGACAGGCTCAGACAAATAAAGAAAAATATCTAAACTAAGCTTCACTATATTGCTGACTGAATCTAAAAGAATTATACTCTTCCCTAGTAACTTACTAGAGCAAGGCAGATGATGTGGTGAGTGGTTCTTGTTGTCAGGTCTAAGACAGAATGCAGAATGCTCTCTCTCACTGAGAGACTTCTCAAAATAATATCTAAACTATTACTGCTGGGCTCACTTGCAGAATGACATAATTTCTGATCATCTGACTTCTAGTTCCTAGGCAAAACCCCATTGCTGGAAGCTGTCAGAATTTAGCACTTACCTGTAAAAATACACATACAGGGGCTTTTGCTCAGATCCTTGGCTGGTGCTGGAAGTCATAAAACAATTGCATTCTTTCATGCTTTTAGAGTAGTAATTAGTTCAGTCCAAAGACAATGCAGAAAACTTCCTAGTACAGACTTATTTTCTCTTCCAGTAGGACACACTGTGGATATATTTTAAACACAAGCACTTTACAAATACCTTTTCAACACAAACATCTGTACAAATAATTTTGATATATATACATGGCATACAGTTGTAATACATTTTTAACACAAGCATCTTCAATAAATCATTTTAATATTTGCCAATGACATATAATTATTTACAAATTTCCAGCTAGCAGCATTAACACTACCTCCTTTCATCACAAATTCCCCCAATGGAGCAGGTGATTCTACTTCCACTCTAATGTACCCATCCATCTCCTCCTCCTATTCCACAACTTTCCTCTTCTATATCAGTAATAAAAAAAAAACAAAGTCATCCCTACTTACTCAGATGCCAAGCACAACAAACTATATCTTGCTTTCTTTAAAAAAAAATGACTGTTGAACAAAAAGCTAAATTACCTATCCAAATCTACAACCTCTCTGTCACAACAGCCAATGTCAGACCACCTTTCAAACTCTTAGTCATTTTCTTACTCCCTAAAGTCACTTCACCCAAAGACCTAAAAGACTACAGGCCTTTTTCAAAAGCTACCCTACAAACAACTTCTACATGACCTATTATATGATACATAACATGGCTTTTATACTGGTTTTAGTACATTTAGTGACCTGGTGACGTGCATATTCAATTAATGGTAACATGAATGATGCAGGAATTGCAGCAGGAGTCTGTAAATATTGTCAAATCCTTTGAAACAGTTACTCATAAATATGCAGAAAAAAATGTAATTTTGGTGATAACCCAATCCACTTCTCCCAGACCTTTTGAAGTCTAGAACCTTCCTGGTCTACTACAGTAATCCCCCATTCACTATAGACACACTTAATACAGGAGTCCCTCAAGGATCTGTATTTGAACCAGTTTTTTCTCTCTTTGTCAAAGACTGTCTCCTGGAACTTTTAAATATTGAGTTAGTAATATACACAAATGATACTGTTCTACTATAATCCAGTAGAATCCATAAAGACCTGCAAAACAAACTACTGAATTACTTTACTCAGCTATGTACATGGTCTTCTAACAATCAGCTAATTAATCTAAAGAAGCCCAGTGTTGTGATTTTCTCCACAGTCAAGAAAGTGACTACTAGTCTCATAGCCGGCCTTAGGCATAGGCCAACTAGGCAGCTGCCTAGGGCACCGGTCTAGCAGGGACGCTTTTCCAGTATTTATTTAATTTAGGTAGACCAGGACGGGGGCACCGGGTGGTGTGGTGGGGGGCATCGTGGAGCCCTTTTGCCTAGGGCACCAGTTGACCTAAGGTCGCTCCTGACTAGTCTCCATCCGAATAATTGGTTTGAAAGGGAACATTATCCCAGGTATCACAGAACAGATGTATCTGGGTCTCGCACATGATTCTTCTCTCAGCCTTTATACTCATTAAGATAATTTTGCAAGTTAAATTCTCTCTCAGTTGAAAACACAGTTACAAAATCAGTTATTGCTGTCTCATACAGGTACATTAGCCATTGCAAAAAGTGTTCTAATACCTAAAGTGGAATAAGGCCTCCCATTTCTCATATTGAATTCAGCCACAAACACTCACAGAGTTTAGACTGCTGAAGACAGAGTATGATGGTTTCTTCTTTTACCTGTTCCCTTGATGTACAAATTCCAACTGTGTGAAAATACAACATGGCTATTAGTAACTAGCAGAGTCACATTCCTCCTGAGTACACTGACCTCAAAGTATTAAAACAAAGCTACTGCCCCCCTCATAAAAAGACATTTCTCATACAAGACTACAGCTGTGGACTCAGAAGCATCAAAGAAACAATATCATTTTTGGCATGGATACCTTTTAAAAATCACTGCATGGAAAAAAGTCTTCTCCAGGCTGGGATAAACATCCTGGAACCACTTGTCGTCTGACATTAAAAATCAAGAAGCATTAAACCTTTTCAAAGATGCTGTAAAAGACAACCTCAAAGTAGAATTCAAATGCACTAGTTGCAAAATTGATCCAAAAAATAGGCACTGCTGGTGAAGGTAGATACCATAAAGTTATTTAAGTTTGTGTAATACACAATATAGCTTTTCATCTGTGTGCAACAAACTTCATCAGAATTTAGAATACACCCATCAATGCTGCTTTTAAACTATTCTGCCCCTAACATAAAATACCTGTAATCAGGTCTTAAATGTATGATGAAACCAAAAGGAGCAACTAGGCTGTTTTATTCTTAAAAAGCACACAAAACAACAAAAATGCTAATATTTATTAGCCCTTGTTTTTAGCACTGGAACTAAGGACATGCTGTCATTAATTCCTGGGAAGTGTATGACATCCAACTTTACTTGCCACCACAACTCCTGTAATCTAGATGATCTTTCCATGCCCCCCTCTTGGGTTAGGTATCACATTCTCTAATATACAAAATAAAAACTCTTTGTAATTAGAACAATTATTGGAGTGTCTATATAAAGTGCTGTTGATATTTTTTGCTCCAATTTCATACCCATGTTCATAAATTTGCTTTTTAAGATACCTCTTGATTTTGCTGACATAACAATCTGGGCATGTATTACAGGGAACTAAATAGACCACCTATAAAAGAGCTCCCAGTTTAAAGAATATTTTGTAAAACAACGCAGGCAGTAAGGGATATAACAAGGGTAAGAAAAAAATGTGGCAGCTATGTGCAATGTAAGCATATTTTAGAACAACCAGTTGTTTACTTGAAAGACCCAGCTAAGACTACAATACAATATACCCTAGATATGGAAACTACACTCATAAAAAGAGTGGTATTTTTGGCTACCTGTAGTACATGCCCAGCTTTTTATGTTGGGAAGACACAAAGGTGCCTCAAAAAGTGAATTTGTGAACATGGGTATGAAATAAGAGCAAAAAAATATCAATACACACACACACACACACACACACACACACACACACACACACACACACACACACACACACACACACAGACACACACACACACACACACAAACACACATACACAAACATACAGACATACATATAGACACACACACACACACACACACACACACACATATATATATATATATATATATATATATATATATATATATATATATATATATATATATATATATATATATATACATATATATATGGGTCTATATTAGATGTTCAAAATTACTGAACTTCGAATACAATATGATCGACACCATATCATTGAAGTTCAGTAACATTAAATATCTAATAAAAAGCTCAAAACAAGACAGGAAGCACAACTACTTGCTGTAAGCAAGGGGGCAAGCCCCCTTGCACCCCCCACACCCCCCGCTACTTAAATATACCAACTCCGAGATCGCGCTACAGTGTAGGAATGGGAAATCTTCCCTTTCCGCACTGTAGTGCATTAAAGTGCGATCTCAGAGTTGGTATATTTAAATGAAGCGTGAACGGCCCCAACGTGAGGGGTGCAGGGGGGCTTGCCCCCTGCTTTAACCCATCAGGGTACGTTTCCTTACATTTATTTATTTAGTTATTTATTTTTAATTTCAAAGTTACGGAACTTTGATCGTATGGTGTCGACCATATGGTATTCGAAGTTCCGTAACTTTGATTTTGTAATATAGACCCATATATATATATATATATATATATATATATATATATATATATATATAGATATAGATATATAGATATATATATATATATATATATACACACACACACACACACACACACACACACACACACACACACACACACACACAAAATGAATCATCAATAAATTTGTTGGAAACATAAAATATCGAACAAAGTCATTGGTGATTATTGCCATCTAAATCATCTAAAAAAGTAATGACAAATGTAGAACATAATTTGTGACTCCATTTGGACCTGTATAGTTGCATTCATATTTCAGTATATAATTAGATACACATACATGCATATGTGTATGTATACATGCATGTATATATGCAAATCCTTATACTTTTTTGCCTATGTAGAGTAGATGCCTAGGCCTATGTGTACCCATGCCCGTATGCAATTTATTTACGTATGCATACATCTTAAATTATAACAATTTAGGCAGAATAAAAATTTCTTAAAGCTAAAACAGAATTCAAATGAAACTCTGCCAGTGACATTCTTTATTTAGCCCATAAGGCTGCATAGTATTATATTTAATGATACAAATTGATTCCTTTTTTCTTAGTGAATGTTTGAGGAGATCATCACTTGCAAAATGCAAAGAAACATGTTCCAAAACTGTAACTTTTAAACTATTTATGTTTCCCGAATGTACTGTATTAAAGTGATCTGCTACGGGACTTATAATTTTATTATTTTTTATATCCCTAACATGTTCTTTTATCCTTTCACTTAAACTAATTTTGCTTTCTCCAATATAGAAATAATCACAAGAGCATTTAAATGCATAAACTATTCCCTTTGTCATAGAGGAAAAACAATCCTGTATTTCAAACTTTTTACCATTTATTTTATCAAATGTAGATGCTATATATTGACAAATGGAACACTTGCCACAAGGCTTGTTCCCAATTTTTTTACATTTCTATTGATTCGCTCTTTTGGTTTACTATATTTGCTATGTACCAAAAAATCTTGCAAATTACGTCCCATCTGATAAGATGTTCTAAATTCTACTTGTGACAAAGAGGGAACTTGTCTCTTTATAAGTTTCCAATATTCTTTTAATAAGCTATTGAATCTTTCTGAAAAACAGTATATTTGGTAACAAAAAATAAAAAATTATCTTCTGAAGTCATTTTTCCATTTCCTGTGTTACCCTTGTAACTCTTTTTGTTACTAACGTCATGCTTCTCATAAATTTTAGCATAACTTTCCATTACCAATTGCAAACATTTTTATAGCTCTCTCAGCTTCTATTTGTGACTCATTCATGTCACTACATAATCTCTTAATTGAAAGGTGGTCACTGGCAGAGTTTTCTTTGAATTCTGTTTTAGCTTTAAGAAATTTTTATTCTTCCTAAATTGGTATAATTAGTTAATTGAAATTGTTAGTGTTATAAATAGGTATACTGTGAGTTTGCACTTCACTCTGTAGAGGCTGTTACGGCCGAGGCGCTAGGAGATTTTATGGTGTAACCTATTGATTTTTACTTCGCTGTGGATTAAACAGACATTTACTCAAAGAAGGTGTCACTGGTTTGTTGGGACGTGGTTTGAGATACTTATATTTTTTACAAGTGCGGTTTATACTTCTAACTTTAAAAATTCTCTGTAGACTGCTTTGTCAGAGATTCTGAGTGAGCAAATTGGAGTAATTAGGGAAAGAATTTATTGAGCTGTGATACGGAATCAGAATTGTCTAGATGTAGTAAGGCCTTGCTGAGTTTAATTATGATGGCTGCCAAAAAAAGCAATTACTAGAAAATGGAAATCAAAGTTTAAACCAACTTTACTAGAAGTAACGAAGATAGTAACAGAGATAAAACAACTGGAAGTGAAATCTTTATGAAAGAGTAGCAGCAGAATACATAGGAAAAAATGGGAAATGTGGGATTGATACATGCAGAGGAGGAACGAAGTATAAAAAAAGGTGGAATTTGAATGGTCTATGTAATGGTTGAATGACAATGACTCTATATATATATATATATATATATATATATATATATATATATATATATAAGTGATGTATAATCTTTGGAGCTACAGTTGTGTTGGGACAGCTTGTAATGTATAATGTTTGCAAATGAGATTGTGTCGCTATGGTTTATTTTTATTTATATAAATGTAAGATTGCCTATGTCATGCATGATAATTTAATAAAAATGTTTCTTGTTTGAGAAAAAAACAATGTATACAGATTTCATGGTACCTGTAAACAAGCATTTGTGCATTTTAATAAAAACTTAAAATAATTATAATTATACTGTACTCTCTAAGGTACTGTAATCTGTTAATGAAAACATTTAATTTATTCCCATTATTCAGCTATTTGTTTACTTGTTTGTTTATATATTAATTTCAGTTTGGTAACCATGTAAGTGGACTGTCTGAAAGACTCTTTTCAGTCACAACCTGACCTCCATGGTACAAGATGCAAACAGAAAATGGAAAATAGCATAAAGTGTTATACCACTTTCTGAAGAAATGTCAAACAGTTTGCCAAAATGCATAAGAGGAAATCAACTATGATGATAGATAAAAATATAAGACATGGAAGTGAGGGCAAACTAGAATTATAACTTTGAAGACCAAAATAATAAAAATGGAGAGACAAATTAAACATACTATGAGAAAAGCTCAGGAAATTTTTGAAAACATTTATATAATGATACAAGATACTGTGATTAATAGAAAATTATATATATATATATATATATATATATATATATATATATATATATACACACACACACACACACACACACACACACACACACACACACACACACACACATGATGTGGTAGGACTAAAAACATACAAACTAAAAAATTGTCTAGATTGTAAAATTAATTCTCCAGCACAACAGATTATAAGTAGATCTACAAAATCTTATTCAAAACAGTTTTGACTGCACAAAGGTGGTGACAAATTGTGCTAATAACATTATGTTAACTTCAGATACTGAAATTAAATTAAATTATATTGAAAAATAAATATGCACATTAGACACAAAGTACAGGGATGAAATTGAATTAGGAACAATGACATGAGAACACTTCAGCATGAACTTACAGTATCACTGTACATGTTGTTCAATAGGTCATTAAATTATAAGGAGATTCCTCAAGATTGGAGACATGCTCTTGCTCAAACCATATTTAAGGGATAGAGGAACAGGGCAAACCCAGATTCACAGAGACCCATTACATTACTTTCTTTATATGAAAAATGAATGGAGAATTTTATTTTGCATAATGTTTCATTAGAATTGAAAAGACTACTTCAAACTCTATATAAACATCCATATGCTGAAAATAGATCTGTAACAACCTGCAACACGATGATCTATAATAGTACAATAACAGTTATAAAAGACAAATTGTGCTTTGGTGTAATTTATATAGACTTAACATCAGCCTTTGATGAGATCATACACAAAACAATGATAAATTAGAACAACTATTCACTGATGTCATTTTGATAAGATAGATAGCTGCATGGTCTACAAATAGAACATGGCAAAGATACATTAATTGGGCAAGCAAATCTCTAAATTACAGTCAGGGTGTCCTATATAGCTCTCACTCAGGCCATGCCTGTTTACGTCATGTCTTTTTGATCAATCTTTTTCATTTGAGGTGCTCTGTTGTCTGCATGCAGATAACTTTAAATAGGTAAGCAGGTTACATCTGTTACAGATAGGACAAAATAAACTTAACTAATTCAAACCATTTGGGCACAGGAGAATAATTGGTTGATAAATGTATCAATAGCAAAGCCTATGGAAGCCATAGATTGAAGGATGAGTGTTTATGACAGCACATGGTGATTTAAAATGTGGAATCATTTAAGAACCTGGGTATATGGGTAGATCTAGCTTTGAGGGTTTTTTTCTGATCATATCAGTAAATTGGTTAATAATCATTTTTAAAACTATAGGCTGGAAAAAAGATTTATAAAGTCTAGGAAATCAGAAATGATGGATTGCATGTTACAGTTGATCCAAATTAGATTATGGAATAATAACTCAAAAATCTTATAAAATTAGCATGAGTAAATTGGAAATAGCACAGTAAAAGTATACCAAGAGTATTCATTGACATGGAAGTTTAAGTTATTACAAAAAATTAAAATATTTGACCTTTTTACTCTATCTCATACTGTATTTAAGTGGAGACCTTTAACAGAAATTAGAGACAACTCCCTCCAGGAATGTTTGTCTGATGATTCTCTGCTACTCTTTCATAACTCCAATCTGTGTAGAAGATGATATAGGAATGAGGTATGTAGTAACTTGTTCTCTGTATGAATAGCTGACACATGAAAAACATGTTCTAATTATATTAAAGCAAGCACTACTTTAGAATTTTTTAATAACTTCTTTTTAACTTATATGGAAATGACTGGTCTAGTACATTTACAAGCTAGAAGGGCATTATTGCCCATGCTAAAATATTTGTATGTGTGTACATGTATGTCAAATGTACAAGTATAAATAAGCTGTTTAATCGACTGGCTATGTTACATATGCAAGGATGCCTCCATTTTTATTTCTGTTTTATTTTTAGATACAATGCTGTTTTTTAAAATAAGGATTATATGTTACAGACATCTTGCATTGTCATGATTTATCAATGAATTGTTTGCAACAAGATATCACATTTGCTCTCAGTTGCAATTTACAGTTTCAATGTACAATTGGTACATTATATCAAAATAGCTATGTATGCCTAGATATGTCGTTAGTTGCATAATAAACAAATAAAATCATGGCTTCACATGAAACTTGTGTGTCTGCTTGTTTAGTTTGTAAAATAAATTAAATTACAATTCCACATGGTTTTGTGTGTCTGTTTACATATGACTCTTAAGTTAAAGTGTACTGGCTAGTTATAATTAGAAAAAAAGACTGCCTAGTCTATATGAATATACATACAAAAACATTCATTTCTAGTTGTGACATTTCAGTTATAAGTGAAGGCATACCTCTCAACCTGTTAAGTGTAGAGAAAAAAGTCTTGACAGAAACATTTAATTGTTCAGACTTGGACTGAAAGGCCACTAACACAACTCCAATATCTGCCCTTGCTCCTAAATTGACTACTAGAATTATTTCTCTCCCTCCCCCTCATCCCTCTTCATATATAGCTATCCCTTAAACTATAATTGGGCACTATAGTCTGTCCTTCCAGAACTACAGTCTAACTCTGTCCTTGCCTTCATCACATCCCCTCTCTTCTTGCGCAACCCTCATTATTCATGTCTCCCACATGCTGCATAACTTATCTTCACATTAACCTCCTCATCATATCTCTCACTAGAACCTTCTGTTATATGCCAAAAACTAGCCTCTTATTTAACCTAAGAAATAAAAGAGAATAGTGTTTTAAATACAACCAATAAACATCCATAATAAAGCACCTAGGAACCAGCAGAATGAAGCCACCAACACAGCATAGAAAGGAGCAAAACAATCTGTTTTATTTAATGTTGCAAAGACACCACGTTTCATCCTAGTGCATCCAGGACTTCATCAGAAATAAGAAGTACATTGCAGTCCCTCCTTATATACCTCCTTCCTAATTACCTGGTGGTGGTAATTAGTCCCAATTAAATAAAATGATAAAAATTTAAAGATTTATCCCCGGATTCATGAATCCTCCGTGTAAGACTAAATAAGTCTTACTCAGAAATTGCAGTTGAATGGTATGATGTGAGTGTGCCATGCATATTCATGAGGGCACGCTGACTCCACTCCAAGTCTAACACGGACTATGCAGGAAGGCAGGGGGCATGCCTGACTGCAGAGCAGTCCAAAGGTCCACGCCCCTGCAAGTGTCTGAAATGTGAAATGTCAACACACATGAGCGAGTCTGCTCAAATGTCTACATATCCAACACTACACTCCCTCACATTGTAAACCCCAGTACAGTTATAAAAAGTAAAACTTTTCATTTTTTTTTCAAATTCCCGATATAGCTGCCCGTATTTGCACGTGTTTGCATGGGTGTGCCCATTGCTTAGCTGCAGTTAGCAATTTCGACAATGAAGAACATAATAAGGAATGTTTATGCAAATTAAGCCAAATAACAATAGCGTAGTAGTAGAGCCTTCGCACACAGAGGAGGCATGCACAGTTCGAGTCCCACCACTCCCCTTTCTATTTTATGTTTTAAATTAGTATATGAAATAATTTCTGACATATATGAATAAAATTTTACTAAAAAGCATTGAAATGGCCTATCTATCAGTGAACAAAATGTATATTTATAAATATAAGAAGGTTCCTGACATATAATTGCCCATAGTTAAGCAGCGCTTCACCCCAATATAGTTGCCCGTAGTTAAGCAGTGCTTTACCCAGCGCAATATAGTTGCCCGTAGTTAAGCAGCACTTTACCCAGCACAATATCATTACCCATAGTTAAGCATCACTTTACCCAGCGCAATATAGTTGCCCGTATCTAAATAGTGCTTTACCCAGCACAATCCATTTGCGTGGAGGTGCGTGCCGCACCAACCAGCACACCATCAGGCAACGTAAAGCAAAGTTGCCTAAACACAGCCACACCCCCTAGCCTGTCTGGACAGTAGTAAAATAAAAAGCAATGACAAGGTTCGAACCCAGGACGTTGTGCACCATAATCAAAGTACTGAACCACTAAGCCTTGACAGCTTAGGATAAACAGCCACTGTTAACATACATATACTTACAAATGGTAGATTAACCATTGCTAAGCAGGTCTGCAGTCAGCTGAGAGTTTTCAAAAATGGCCAATCACAAAAAAGTGCGGGAAAGCCCCATAGGCAGGAATACTCACCATAACTGATTGTATCTCCCATCTGCAGTTAGAATGGTTGGTATTGGAGAGGGTACTCGCTTTCGAGCATAACGCTGGGGCATTGAGGAGTCAAAATACATGGTTTGGCTCCTTGTCCACCGTCATGAGTCAAGACTCCTACAGGGCCAGTTCCAAGGGTAGGGAGTACAAAGCAGATGCTTGGAACCGATTAGCTCATGATCTCACCAGTGCCACAGACGTTCCTCGGACTGATGAGCAGGTCCGTCACCACCATACAGACCTGAAGAGATGGAAGCAGGACCTACTGAACCAATGGACACAGGAGGCCCGTGACATGCAAGATGCCACACTACTGAGTAGGTAGCCATGGAATGCAGTATGTAAGACATGCTAATTTAGTCTACATAATGGATAGGTATGTCTCAATATCCCTTCATTTAATTCACAGCTGCAGGTGTCTGTGCTGTGAATCAACAAGCCTATGCAGATAGGATGCTAACGCTGCACCACCAGGCAGGTTAGTAATTATTATGCATGTATTGTTATATAAAATAGGTGAGAGAGCCTGAAAGAATGTGTTTTAGCCCAATAATACAGCAATAAAATGCCCTGAATAATTCCTCTGCATGTACTGTTATATAAAATAAGTCAGAGAACCAGAAAAAGAGTGTAGTAACCCATTAAGAAAGGTAAAATAAGTCCAGAATAATATCTCTGCATGTACTGTCATATAAAATAAGTGAGTGAGCCTGAAAAAGAGTGTTGTAACCTATTAATAAAGGTATAATATGTCTTGAATATGTCTTCTGTATGCACTGTAATATCAAATAAAGGAGAGAGCCTGTAGAAAAGTGTGTAATGTAATTAATAAAGGTATAATACTTGGAGTGTGTCCATGTCACTTACTTTGAAATGTTGTTGTACCCTTGCATTAAACAAATAGTACTGTTGTAATAAGTGCTGTCAACCCACAGCTGGGTAGTCCCATATAAAGTGGATGATGGAAGTGCCAGTAGCTGTGAAGCATATATACAGTCCCCAACAGTCAGTTAATGGCTGGCATGCATAAGTAAATCTGGCACACGAGTAGCTTGTTAATGTGTTAGACAGAAATGTGAGTGTGCTACATGAAATGTAGGGTTCTGCAGAAATTTAACTGAAAATGTCATGTGAACACATCCAAATATGTAGATATAGAAATATAAATAAAATAAATAACTATATAGCAGTAACATCTGCATCTTGGACAGTTAGTATGTCAGATATAGGTCAGGTATATAATGAACTAGCCAAACCCAGTACACAACCTAATGTATGTTGCCAAGTGTAATAATACATGTAGGGGATATACACCTGCAGTCAATAGGAATGTAGTGTAGACTAAAAGTACTTATAAGATGTTAATTGAGATTTCTTTCTACACCCTACTGTATGTGCATAAACAATGCAATTCCACACCTCAATGGGTATGTCTAATCTCAAAACATTTGTTGGGACATATGTCCTATTGTTCTATAAATATCTGCATTTACTTTGATACATGTGCCCTGTTCAAACACCACAATCTTGGTGGCCTGTTGCCACCAATCATCCCTGCATGCTGTTGGAATGTCCACTGTCGTTCAATATATGCATGTGTTATGCTTGCTGTTCAACTGTTGGAACCTTGGTGTGTTGGGTTAATGGGAATATTACTGAATGCTGTTACAACTAATTTGGAATGCTGTTGTCTATGTTGTAATTAAACACACCTAATCACGGAACATATGGGAAGGCCGGTCCCAGTGAACCCACCTGTCCCTCCTCAGCTGGCGATTGCACCTGGCACAAGCAGGTCCAGTGCCCAGCCCAGGCTCCCCTCCTCCGTTGGTCCTGTGCCACCTTTGGGTGGAAGCACTGCAGGGGATGAGGCTCATCACCCTGTGCAAGCATAGGCAGAGAAGGGCCACCTGTCACCCTTCGAAGGGTCCAGACTGTGGTGCATAGGGAGATCCAGCGTTCAGTCGCTGATCTCCTACACCAGCTTGAGGCAGGAGTGGTGTGACTCATGGGTGAGCCTGCCCCTCCTACACAGCCCCCAGCACAGCCACCCTCGGGGCTGTGAAGGTGCAGTGGTGACTGCCCATGGGTGGGTATCTTAGTTCCACTGTTACCATCTGTGGTCTCATGGGCTTGCGATTTCCAAACATCTGTCCCCATCAATTGTGTTCACCCACCCCATGTGTCATACTCCGCACCTGTATGCATCTTGTTTGTCTTGTCTGTTTACCTCCCCAACCTACCTCCTCAAATATACCTACTTCCTCTACCTCACTTTCCACTCACCTAAAAAAAAGGCAATCTGTTCCCACAAAAAAAATACACCCCATACATAGCTGCCCATTTCGCACACATGTAGACTGATAATTATAATTGGCAGTACAATATACTTTGTTGTCCTCACCCCTCTCTCAGGGGTGGAAGGTTTCAAATTTCACTCCAAATGTATTGCATATGAACAGCTGTTGCTGGTAAAGAAAAGGGCAGCTATGGATCTTCCCTACACCCATCCTGCACATCCCGAGCTTGCTTCCCTACTGTCTTTCTCTCTTCGCGGACCCTTTTACACAACTTTTCTATCTCCCAATTTTCTTTTCTTTCAAAGAAATTAGCGTGGGGGTTTGCGGGAGTAAGCACTTTTAAGCAGTAGTTAGCGGGTTTAAACGAGTGTGCGCATCTGTGCGCTTAGCTAAGTATTGCTAAGCGTCGCGCAAACCTACACAAACCTGCTTATAACTGCTTAAAAGTGCCTTAGTCACTCTGCATGGCAGGGCCCTTGTTCTGCTGAGCCGCAAAATAAAACACTTCTGTCAGTCTCGAACCCCGGACACACTACACAGATGTTTGTACTAGGCCACAGTAGATTTACAACAAGTTGGTGCTGTAATAAATATGTCATGCATTACAATGAGTGAATGTAAAGGGAAAATAGGAATGTCATAACACAAATCTTGTTCTGTGGATCTTTACCAGCAGTTGTTGTGGAATTGCATGACATGACTGTGAAAAGAGAACCAGCCGTTCTAGCAGGAAATAATGTTACAGTAGCACTTTACAAACCCCACACAGTATCAGAGCAGGATAAACACTAGCATATTTGAATAGGGCAGAGGCCATACTTCCCAATTGTGACTGCTTTTCAGGGATGTCCCTGATTTGTAAACAAATGTTAGCTTTGTCCCTCAGAATCCCTCTGAAAAGTACTGACGGTAGGCCGAAAAGTGGGGAATTACACTTAATGAATAATGTCAATAAGTAATAGTACACACTGCATGCACATCAGAAAAAGTGTATTAATACATATGTTCTGATTCTCTCACAGTCTCAACTTAATGTCTGTAATATATTACAGGTGTACCCCACTTATATGTACCTTTCCCTGAGGCTGTCCAAATATATACCTGAGTGTATCAGCGGCCTGGCAGAGGCAGAAACACACAGGCATTTCAGCTTTTCTGTTGTTACACACTCTGCAAATAGCTTTGGAACGAGTCCCACAAGCATAGCCTTATGTAGGAGTACAACACAGAAATATCAAAGGATGTAGCCATGTACTGTTAGCAACCAACTGTGACAACGCCATTGTTTCAGTGCAGAAAAGACCGGTGTGGTACACAGACAAAGAATAATAGGCTAACCTTTGGCTACCATCTGGATATGTCCACAAGTGGGAGCTACGCAGACAGACTACTTGCCTTGTTAGACTAACAGGTACACAGTAACCTTGTATGTTCAGCAAAATAAACATCACACAATAATATATAATGCTCTCTGTACTTCTGCAGCCTGACCCAAAAGAACAATATACCTGTGTATTCAGGCTCTACCAAGGATGTAGGTAGGCATACTCAGCACTGAAATGTGTCCAGTTGTCTTGAGCAGCCCGTGCTAATGTCAACACAAATAAACAAGAAACTGTTCAGAAGTGAGGTAATTAATATTTACAGTATAGTAGTTCACAAACAGTTCATGTGCCAGAGAAATGCATTGCAATAACTACTTTTCTATGGCAGTTAATTGTCTAATTAGAAAGAAAGTACATACTTCCATGTATCTTGTGTAAGCATGTGGAGGGGTGAGTAAAATTCTACACTGACAAATGTGTACTAAAAGCAGCAACATTCAGGTTTGAGTACAACATGCAAATCACTGGCTACAACCCGAGCTTCAGAGATAAGAAGTATACCAACCTTCTGACTGACACAACGGTGTCCACAGCAAACAAGCATGGGCCCCACTTTGGAAAGCTGAAAGGGCTACGCCTACCTAACCTAGTGTTTTGTAGCAGTGGGCTGCTATGACAGTGAGTACTGCAATTATCACACAGCAGGCTGCATGCAATTAGTCAATGGTGGGCACCAACTGGTGCAGAAGCCATCACCTGCACATGTGCAGATACCTAGAAAAGCAGGCTGTCCACACATGCAATAATCTCATTGCAGCAAGAGAGAGAGAGAGAGAGACAGAGACAGAGACAGAGACAGAGACAGAGGCAGAGACACAGACACAGACAAAGACAGACAAATAGACAGAAACAGAGAGACCAAGAGAGGTCATTGTGCTCCTCTACTCATCAGGCCCATAATTGAATACAATGCCCCATTTGGGATGTACCTTACCCGTCACCTGCAGCAACTGTAAAGACCCCAAAAGTAGCTCACCAAGAGGATCAAGGAACTCAAACAGATGCCCTATGCAGTTTGGCTAAAGAAACTCCAGCTCTACTCAGTTGCTTACCGCCTACTCAGAGGCGATCTGTGCCTGACGTATAAAGCCATGTCCAACCCAGAATTAATGGACATGCTCCACCTCAGGATATCTGAATCCCTTAGAGCTACACGCTCCAGGGACTTAAATCTCAGCACAGAAATAAATAGGACATGCTGGAGGGACAGATTCATATCCCAGAGTCTCCCCTCACTCTGGAACAAAATCCCAGTCCAAGTTAGGCAGAGCCCCTCACTGACCCTCTTCAAGAGAAATATTGAGTGGATGGGAGATTGTAAGTTTACCCCTGGGATCTCTTCTGGGTCCCTGCTAGACAGAGGCGCAATAAACTAACCGTAAAAGGGCTATCTTATGTGACCTACTATTCAAAGGCACAGTCTACTAATCTAAAAGGGTGGCAAAAGCCAAACACACTCTGGCTAGGCTTATAAATGCCCTAGGGCAGATAGCTGAGAATCAACCTATGAACCTATGGACCTATGATAATGTTTGAAGTGCACATTGTTTATTGATGATACTGATTGCAGGTTTTTTATCTTCTTTGCTTTCCCACTTTCTATGAACAACCTAAGTATCTGTAGTACATATTTGATTATGACAGGGATCCAGTATATTATATATGTGTCTGTTGTCATATAACTGTGTGCACAAGGTAGGATTGTTGAATAGTGAGAGGTTACTGGGTTAACACATGCAACTGCCAGATATGTGTGGCCCACTGCTGTACTCAGACATGGCCTAAGTGTGTGAGCATGCCCAGTTTGGCCTTTCAGTATTTTGTTGCCTGACATTTGTCTCATTTATTCAAGTGTGTGAGCTTGCCCAGTGTGGCCTTTCAGTATGTTGCTGTCTGAAGTCCACTACATTTGTTGATGTGCGTGGACACACCCAATATTAACATTTATACTATATGTGTGTTGAAAATCAAATTATATTTTTACTGCAGGGCTCACCTTTGCGTCATAATTCGACAGGGATTATGCTGTGCCTGCAGGATTTCCATGAGACACTTTGCATAGACTTATCAACATTTCTTCATACAGGCTGCCTAGCGAAATACTGTCATGGTTTAGTGGTTTAGTACTGTGACTATAGTGCACCGTATCCTGGGTTCGAGGACTGTCACTGCTTTATATTTTCATACTGGGCAGACCAGACTGCTTAAGGACCAGTAAAGCAAATATGAGCATGTTTACCTGCTTTTGCCCAACTTTGACCGAACTTGCCCAACATTGCTCAAGGTTAACCAACATTACTGAACATTGCCCAATATTGCTCAACATTGCCCAAAGGTGTGCTAGTTAGTGTGTGCAATTTTGTTTACATATACTAAATAGTGGTAAAAACTGTTTAGCACTGCTTTATATTGCTTAAAACATGGCAATCATACCTCAGGTGGTGCTGCAGGGCTGCCTGTGTCGGATGCACATAGTACACTCCCTATACATGTTTAAAAACAGGTAGTGTCAAGTTAGGCATCCCTTTTACTATATGTGCGAGTCAGAGAGAGGTATCATTTCCAGAGTTCCTACTGAATCAGTGTATGTGCTATGCATTGCCTCTTTGCCAAAGTCAAAGCATACTGGGCATGCCTCCTTCTGCCTACTGGGGCAGGCTCAGGTTGTTCCTCCACCAAGTCACGCTCTGCCTGTGATGGCCTTGGCAATGGTGTGGGGCTGTTTGGCCCAGCCCTATGCTGCTCGTGCTTCAGCTGTTTTTGCAGGATCATATTATGTAGCAGAGCACATACCATGACAATTTGTGTACATGTAGTTGATGAGTACTGCAAGGTTCCACCAGATGTGTCCAGGCACCGGAACCATGACTTGAGCAGCCCAAACACATGCTCGATTACATTTTGTGTTTGTGTGTGTGCCTCATTATGTCATTCCTGTTCAGGTGTGTGTGCATTTCTGATGGTTGTCATCAGCCATGGCTCCAGTGCATATCCAGCATCCCCAACTAGGTGACCATGAGGGATGTCCCCATTGGGAAATGTCTGGTACAGCTGTGTCAGATGCCAGATATGGGAATCATGGTAGCTTCCGGGGCAGCCAGCACACACATTCAGTATTATGCCCTGGGCATCACACATGACCTGGAAGTTGATGGAAGGGAAACCCTTGTGGTTAAAGTAGGCCCTACCCCGCTCACCGGCTGGTGCTTTGATGTGTATGTGTGTGCAGTCTATTGCACCCACCACCTCAGGGTATTCTGCTATTTGCTGGAAAAGATGCATATTGCTGGCCAATACCTCATGGGAATTGGGGAAATATACATGATCACCGACATGTGCTGACATGGCATTCAGGAACTGGTGCAGTACCCTGTGATGCTGATGCCTGTGATATCCCCATCATATCACCAGTTGGTCTCTGGAAGGTACCTGTTGCTAGTATTATTAGGCCAACACATACCTTTGTTTCCACTGGGATGGATTCCCCTCTGTTGGTTCTGTGTGTGAGGCTTGGCCTGCACAGCTCAACAATTTGCTGCATGAGGTCTCTGTACACTCTATAGCGCTCCACTATAACAGCTCATGTAGCCCCTGATAGGTTACCCTGGGCCTGTACACTCTTCTCTGTCTCCTCACTGTGGGTTGCTCAGCAGCATTTGCATTGTCACCACCCTCAGCATGTTGCATATGTCACCTTATAACAGCAATGGCGGCCCCTAACATTTCTTTGTCTCAGTAAAGCTTTTTAAGTTTTCACTTCTCTTAGTTTACTGCAGTGTTGCAGTATCTCTGAGGAAAACATGATGGAAAGTTGCTTGCAGAGTTTTAATTTCTGGGCTGGGCTGGGCTACTGTACTGCCTGTGTAATTGCCTGATTCTGATTGTTTTCACCTGCTAGCTCTGCTAGTTCTCCTTGGTTAACTTCCTACTATTTGTTGTGCTTCCTTTTCCCTTTCTGGTTCCACAGGGGGCAGCGCTTCGCACACAAGTGCAAACATGCTCACACTATGTAATGATCAGACTGTATTAGTACTATATTTATTGAACTAATGTTATAGAAATTTCAGTATGAGTATTTTACTATATCTTTAAATTTTTGTCATTTTATTTAATTGGGACTAATTACTACCACCAGGTAATTAGGAATGAGGTATATAAGGAGGGACTGCAATACACTTCTTATTTCTGATGAAGTCCTGGATACACTAGGATGAAAACATGGTGTCTTTGCAACGTTAAATAAAACAGATTTTTTTGCTCCTTTCTATGCTGTGTTGGTGGCTTCATTCTGCTGGCTCCTAGGTGCTTTATTTTGGATGTTTATTGACTCTTATTTAACTTCCCTTCTGTTTATTAACCTAATAATCTCCCTTACTTCTTCACTATTCTAGTATCTTTCCCTCTCCTTCACATCTTATACTTATGAACCTCAATCTCTTCTACCTCATAGCCAGTAAGCTCTATTCCACAACTTCTCTGCCTGCAATTTTATGTCAGAAAATATTGTCTTATGTACCATATACTGTAATGTTTGCATATATGTTAAACCACACTAGACCTTATATATGTTATGTTTTAGCAATACTACAACAATACTGTCTAAAATATTTGTTTGGATACATATAATGCAGCGGTGGTACAGCGGTAACATTGTTGCCTCACAGCAAGAGGTTCTCTTGTTCATTTCTCAGCTAGAGTGCCTTCTGTGTGGAGTCTGCATGTCCTCCCTGCAGTCGAGTGGCCTCTGAAAGACATATGTGAATGGTTGTGCCTTCACTGGAGGTTGGGCATTGGGAGTTCTGCTGTGGTGACCCCTAACCAGGAAAAGACAAACAACATCCTTCTGGATACATAGATTAATATCATTTATAATTTTTGATATTGTATAATCTCTGAATGCCTACACTTATTCTACTGGAGCTTTTCTTCCTAGGGTACATGACCTAGTCGGACTTTCCCGCTTACCAAATATCAATAAATAAATAAATAAAATTGGCTAAAGTGGTTACCAAAGTCCAAGATGAAAGAGTTGTGAACAGTATCTTTACTCAAAATTGTTAATAAGAACAATAAGGTTAAAGCAGAGACAGAATCCATATGGCTCCGAGATGATCGATTAATCCCCAGGAAATACCCTCTACCATTTCTCTTCTAACTTCAGTAAAGAATAGATACTCACCACATTCTCCACATCTAAAAATATTGCATCAATAGGCCCTGAAAATATCTATGGATGCCTTCTAAATAGTTTGAAACATGACTTACCAGGCCCACTAGAATCTCTGTTCAACCTCAGCCTCTAGACAGGCTTTGTCCCTAAGGAATAATGGACTGCAGCTGTCATCCTACTACATAAAGGTGGATCATCATCTTACCCAGGAAACTACAAACCCATAAGTTTGTCTAATCTTACATGCAAAGTCATGGAAAGAATTATCATGGACATGATAAAGAAAGACATATGAAATCTTCAACAAAAAAAAATAGAGACATCCCTGTTTGGTTTTGTCAAGGGCAGTTAATGGCGATTAAACCAGGTGAACTTCTTCGAGAAGGTCACTAGAGCCATGGATGAGGGCAAAATAGTGCATACTGCCTAACTCAAAATGGCACAGGCATTTGACATGCTACCACACTTGGGTATTTTACACAAAATCACTAATTTAGGCACAGATCCCTGTGTCACTTTACAAGATACCTGATTTGCTTGTTCAATGTATGGAGGGTATTCTTCCTCTGTTGTGTAATTTCCCTCTTGTCCTTAGATATCTGCTCCTTCCTTTTGTTATATAACCTAATTATACTTGAGGTCTACCAGAGTCACTTGTTTTTTTTGGCAGGATCTGCTTTTGATCCAGTCAGGTATGGGTGAGTCTATAAAGTTGTTTAAATTTTTATACAGGAAATGTGTATAAGAGTCATTGCTGGCTGTGTTATCAGGAGGGTTTAAATGTTTTGCCATCACTTGGTAGGCTGTAGTTTGCTTTTGACAAATTTTTCAGCTTTTTTCTTTCTGTGGGGGTGTCAGGTCATAGCATGATGGAACAATGAGTCTGCAAATTAAGGAGAAACAGGTGTAATGGGAAGCATTTGATCACTTTCCACATGACACTTCTCTGGAGTCTTCAGTAGGAAATGAGTACAAAAGTTCAGCTGGAGTTGCATTGCAAGGGAAAGAGCAATAAACATTGGCAACTCTGATGCAGTCAATGTTGTATATTGATAGACAAGTGAATGTCCATATGAAAGAGCAACAGATGATGCAGGATGCAGCTGAAAATAATTTGTCACAGGAAAATGTTCATGAACTTTCCGTAGAATGCCTGCAGGAAATGGAGAGCAAAGAATGTGCCCTCATTTTAGAAGAAAATGATCTAAGACAAGAGTTGCTTGATTTAATAGAGATGGCTAGGCATATTAAGATCAATGAAATACAAATTAACCAGTAAAATCATATACATTCCCATCTATAAACAAAGCCAGTGCTCAGGCTGTTACATGCTCATACAGGGCTTTTGTGCACACCTCCATATAGGCTTCAATGTTTTCTGGGTTTGGGGGAGCTTAATATGACAGTTTGCCTTAGAAAAGTTCTTAAACGTTTTGAGGTAAGGTGGGTGTTCTAGTTTTATATTTATTTCAAGGGAGATGGCTTTGTGATCTGATCTAACTAGCAAGGACATCATACTTGGGGAGTTTAATACTCTCCTATATTTCTGAGTATGAGATCAAGGATCTTTGTACACCTAGTGGAAGGGCAGACTCACTACTCCAGAGCATTTGCATTAACAAAATCTAGAAATATTTTAGTCTGTGTGTTAGTGGTCTTGTTTACTTGCCAGACAATAGAGGGGTAGTTGAAATCACCCATGAATATGGTATTCGGCTGAATGATAAGTTATTCTAGTAAATTTAGGTATGATGTGTGGGTTTCCGGTTTCATCATGGGGTATCTGTAGCTAGAAAGGATATAGCAATGGATTTTCCCTATGGCTAGTTGCACATGGAGTAGCCCAAGCATGTCATATTGTTTGATGAGTCTTGAGGTGTGCTTATTCCTTATGTACATGGTAACACTTCTACCCTTTGACCTTTCGTGTGCAGTGGGGGATCAGAATGTGTAAAAGACATTATAGAAATGCAATGCTGGATGCTTTCCATGGCTTTGAACCATGTTTCAGTAACTGCACAGACCTCAGCATTCTCCAGGGTGAGGAATGCTTTCAATGAGTTTAGTTTCTTGCTGAGAACCTAGCATGGAGCTTTAGCTTTACTACCTTTAATACCTTTAATACCTTTAGCTTATCCTGAGTAGATTCTGCTGTGTTGGAAGGTTTGCCTGTTTGGCAATGTGTAGAAAAGGCACCATGGGGTGGATAACAATATTCGAAAGCCTAGTGGTGACAGGTGAAGACCAGCCATAGCAAAGCAGCATTGCCTGTCAGTTATGTCCGCCCAGGCTGACAACTACTGGACCCCTTTGGAATGACATTAGTAGCTAAGCCAATTATTAAAGTCAATTATTTTCTGTTGGTGTTGTGGCATCATCCATGGAGACAGTAGGATGCTGCTCAAAGGTAGGCTTATACATGCCTGTGTCATATATGCTGAGATCTCAGTCATGCTCTCTTCATATAGTCTGAGGAGGTATGTCTCAGGTCATCTAAGTCCACATGAACTATGACTGAGTCATACTGATACTTGAGGTTTAGTGACCTAAGAGCTTACATGATGTGATGACTCTTGTTCTCTGGCAGGCAACTAACTAACTGTAACCTTTTCCTTATCCAGCTCGGTGAGAGGGACAGTGTGTCTCACAATGGAGTCTCCTGTGACCAGAATATTAGATTATGTGGTGTTATGGCTCACAGGCTTGATAGTTGTGGTACAATGAGGTGTGGGTTTATGTGTTGTGGTGGGAGTTGTCTTGTTTGTGTGCATGCAGTGTTTCTGAGGACTGCTTTTGAGAGGCCTTTGAGGTTTCGATAAGTTACATGTGAGCACCTCCTCATATCCTTTGTAAGTGAGTGCTATGTGCATTTTCATAACAACCTGTTTGGTGTTTCTTTATATAGATAGCTATAGATAGCTATAAATATATATATATATATATATATATATATATATATATATATATATATATATACACACATATATATATATATATATATATATATATATATATATATATATATATATATATGAAAATTATATATATATATATATATATATATATATATATATACACACACACATACACGCACACACGCACACACGCACACACACACACACACACACACACACACACACACACACACACACACACACACACACACACACACACACACACACACACACACACACACACACACTTCTGTGGCATGAAGTCTGATAAAGAAGACTGTGAAATGGTTGTAGTTATCAAATCCGATTCTGATATTCAACATCTTCAGTAAGGGCAACAACAAATAAATGGCTGGTGTGTTAATCATGGGCTTATCTTCAATGTCTTGAAATGCAGTAGAGCTTATGTTGGCAAAGATTGTATCGGTACCATTTAGCATACAGATATCTCACTCTGGCACAGTCACCAGGTACTTGGGACTCTGTACTGCTGACAGATTCTCCTTTGACTACCATATCTTTGTGGTTGTTGTAAAATCCTTCTCCTTACACAGCTTATCCTTTGTGATATCTCTTTAAGTCCCAAAGAAGTTATACCCTTACTGTATTCAGCCTTTATTAGATTCATCATTGAAAACATGCCCCCATTGGCACATACCTCACAAAGTACTGAAAGAGACTCAAAATACTTCAATATTTCTACAACAAAAAAAGCACTCAGCTCTCACTAAATCTAGCTACTTTGATAGACCAAAAGACCTCTTTCTCTCTCTACAAAGTATCCTACACATTCTTGAGGGGGTCATGTCCACTAATGTTTCCATACTATGAATGACTCAGTATTCTAAGATCACCATCACCACAATAAAACTAGTCATAAACCTATACTATCACATCAACAACACCATCTGGCATGACAAGTATTACCCAATGCATTCTGCATTTCTGAAATAGCCTGACTTTGCATGTCAAACACAGTACTTAACTTGCAACCTTTATAACCAGTTTGGATAACAGTAAGAATTCAGTAAAAAAGCAATAAAAACAACAAATCCATTTAAAAAAAAAAAGAGGTTGTTTATGCTTCCCAAAAGAAAATAAAAGATTATTTTCTTTCAGTCTTTTGTAGATATTTATTTATTTATTTATCGACATTTGGTAACTGGGAAAGTCTGACTGGGTCAGGGACCCATTTTCAGTGGAGGCCCAAGGAGAAATGTTCCAGTACAGTCATTAACAGATAATACAGTATAATGGTACAGTACATTAGATACAAGCAAACTATGCTAACATTGTTTCAAGATGCAGTCAGATAGTTTAGATAATACAGTTTCATTTTCTGACTTTGTTATATCTGCCATCAGGGAAAACTACTTATGAGAGTCTGGGTATGTTATGTACTGCCTGATCAACATACAAAAATAATAATAAAAATGTATTACTTAGGACAGCTGTAGTTCATAATACATTTTTCAGTCAATTTAAGTGTAAGTCATTTACTTTTAAAATATATTCATACCCAAAATGTGTCTCAGCATAGGCCTCAGCTTTAGTAATCATTCTCATTAAATGATGAAGAGCACTCAAAGTGGTGATCTTTAAATATGTGGTTATCTTTAAAAATGTGCCAACTGGTCCCAGTTCAATATAAGAACAACCTATTAGCACATCAGTTTAGCTTTTATATACCATCATCACTGGTTGCAATTGAAGCCTTGCTACTAAATGTTTCATTTACGTGTGTGTGTGTGTGTGTGTGTGTGTGTGTGTGTGTGTGTGTGTGTGTGTGTGTGTGTGTGTGTGTGTGTGTGTGTGTGCCTATATCTATTTATTTAATTTGGTGAAACCAAAAAGTAATACATTTTCAGTAATGAACCATAAAAGTGTAATACACACCTGCACACCTCTCAGTCCTCCCAAATTTGGGGGAACACCTATAATTTGTTCTCAAATTTTTGTTCCATTCCTCCTAAGTTTGGAAATTATTTTGAGTTAATAGCATCCACTAAGAGTACCTTTTCCCTAATTATTTTTCTTTGTCCATAATTCTGAGGAAAAAGTTGAAAGACATGACACATACATACACATGCAGATTGTGCTAACAAATACGCAGATGTTTACCACATTACAGGAGTGGGGCAGGCTCCAAATTGTTACAGAACAAAAAATCATGTTTATTACAGTCCTTTGCAAATACTGTTTGCAATTAAAAAATAAGTACACTCAACAAAACAAATAAAATATCCCCAGCTGCTGAATCAATAAATAGGGTCTGTTGCCATGGATATGAACTTTCCCACTACCTCTGTTACCAGCTTGATGGATAAGGGCATCATGAGGCATTGTAGAAACTGTCTCATATATACTGAAAACCAACTAATTCTTAAACAAACTGATATGGTATGTGATAGATGTATTTATACAATGTCAATGGAGGCAAAGCTCTCAGATAAAAGCACTCCTATATAAGCTTGTCAGTAGTGCAAGTACTGCACCGATCACACATAATTCAAAGCAGACACATAGACCCACATATGCTGAGGCATTTAAATGTAACTTAACCTAAACCCAAAAAAATCTCCTAGGTGAAGTGCACCTAAACTCCCTCAGCAACCCTGAATGTACTCTTTCAAAACAACATCCAATCAACCCATGTAGCCACATCTCATGAAGCCTCTACTTCTAACCCCATAAGGCAAGCCACCAAAGAATCTAACATTATAATCATTGGGAACCCCATTGTGAGATACACTGATGTCCTCTCACCAGGCTGAGTAAGGAGAAAGTCACCGTCAGTTGCTTATCAGGGTCTGGATACACCACATTACGGATGCACTCAGGTCATTGGACCACAAGTACCAGTATGACTCAGTCATAGTCCATGTCCGTGTAAATGACCTGAGATGCATCTTCCCTAGACAATATGCAGAGGGATATTGTGGGGGTCACAGAATATGTGTCTCAGGCTTGTATGAGCCTAGCATTAAGCAGTATTTTACCTACTCCAAGGATGATGCCACAATATGAAGAAAAGATGACTGACTTTAATAATTGGCTTAGCTTCTGGTGTCATTCTGAGTTTGATAACTCTATACTGCCCACAGTTATGAATGTCTGCTTTGCTCTGGTACACTGGCAATGGAATGCTTATTCTTCAGTCATCTGGGATACAACTTTCAGTCCATACTGCTATGAGTAATCTCTGAAGCCATTTCTCCTCTAACTTCACCCAACATCTTGATCATATCTGCTGTGACTTCATCTGAGTTTGCTGCTTCCTCTGACGTCAATTTCCTTAGTGCTGTTTTCACTCCTTCTAGGGTGGACTCCTCTTCTTCTTTCATCTTAGACTGTGTCTAGGGCAGTACAACTTCTGTAGGGTTTTCTTCACCCAGATGCTGCTACAAGTACTCCTTCAATCTGCATTTTATGTCCTGTTGACTGGTGAGCAGGTTGTTGCTGGCTTCCCTTAAGAAGGGTGCCTGATAACTATCTTCTTTGCTTTTCTGTCTTTGTCTTACATGCTGATAGAGTTTATTTGTGCCATCTGCAGTGCCACCTTCCAGAAGATAGCAGAGTGAATCTGATACCTTGTTCGTTGCTATTGAAACTGCTCTCTTAGACTTTTTGTTAGATAACCACTAAGCCTTCTTAGCCTTGTCCATGTTTTATATCTCCCAATTTTTCATACACTCTTCCTTTCTTCTGATGACCACCTGGACTTCTGCATTCCACCACCTGCTTTCTTTTTGTATCTGATTTCCATATCTGGCTTAGCTGCATTTCTGTTCTACAGTCCACCTGTTATTTTAAGGTGCTGTCATTTTCCATTTCTACCTATTTTCTCTTTTTCATGAGGTGCTAGAGCTCTGAGAATTTATTTAAACTATTTTGCTTTCTCTTCAATCAACTTCCAGGCTTTCAGCCTAGTCTTTGTTATCCTTACAGTCTTCTCTGACCTCTGCTTTCAGTTAATTTTGGCAACCAATGGTTTATGCTGTGGGCCAAGTGTTTCAATGGGGACAACTTTGCAATCACTGATTCTATCCCAGTGCCTGTTCCTTACTAGAAGAAAGTCTACCTAAGGTGCATGTTGGTCAGTCTTTATGTGATCTTGTGACTATATAACTTGCGGAACCATGTGTTGGCCACCATCAAGTCATTTCAAAGACAGACGTATATAGTGACCTCTATTTCTTTATTCCTATTGCTCCACTCATGTGAACCCAGGCAGTTCTCATATCCTGTTCTGTTAGCCTCAGTATGTGAATTCAGGCCCCTCATTTTCAACACCAGTTCATGTTGTCTCGATTTATTTGTTAGGTCCTGCACCTGCTGCTTGAATGCACTCTTTTCCTTGCTATCACAGCTGTGATGTGGGACATAGGCTGAGATTATAAAAGATTCCGTATACTTATACTGGAGTGTGATTAACATGAGCCTGTCCCGAACTGTGATGACATCACTAACTGTCTTCTGAAGATAAACAATACCATATAGTTATACTGGAGTGTGATTACCATGAGCCTGTCCCAAATTCTGATGACATCACTGTCTTCTGAAGACTCTCCCTCACCACAATTCCCACATTATTTCCAGTCTGTTGTCCCCCTGAATAGTAGACTTTGAAATCCAAGCTATGTGACTTTGTTGCACTGATCTTCCAGCTGGTATGCTGGATACAGAGGATGTCCAGAATCCACCTTACCATGTGTCATCTACTTCCAAGATGCATCCTGTCAGTGAACCTGTACTGAGTGTAGTATCCATATTTCATGTTTGGCAGGTTGATTGGTTTTAACTCCAACTTTCACTCAATAGTGCTACCATGGGTAGCCCAAGCTGAGAAGCTCAACACTGGCCAGCCAGTAGTTTACTGACCCAGGGCTGCTGCGTTTTATGATGGGCACACACTGGTTAATAGAGGCACATAGACCCCCTCCTGCTGTTAACATGGATCCTTGGTGTAGATCAGAGTAGGCCAGATCCTCAACCCACTTATTACCAGTAAATACCAATGTCCATTTTTAGCAGCATTAGTCAATGTGATCAAATCACCTACAGACAATTTTTGCACCATCAAGTGTTTAGTCCTGGTAAAGAGTTCAGTCTGTCTGTAATCCATGTTTTCCTATTTTAGAGGACACAGAGCACTACAGGTGATGCCAAAAGGGGTTTGTGTATACACCAATCCCCCAATAGGCTTCATCTAGAGTCTGTGATGTTGCACACTTCATTCTTCTTCACAATATTGTCTCAGACTTTCACCCTCAAGAATTTCTGGACCTTCACACCCCCAAATGTCATGCTGTGCCCAACTATTTACTCCCCATCCACTCTGTTTAGTACAAGTGTCTCCTACTGCTTGGCCCATACACCTCCCTACTGCACCAAAGATGCCCCATTCCTTGCTTGTGTTTTCAAAAACATTATATCACCCAAAATGCGACATCTACCAACCAACTTGACTCTTAACCAGACATAACCTACCCATGCCAAAATGCAACTTTTTACTCTTAAACACAAATCTGAATCTCAAAAACCTCTTACCGTGTTGTGCTACTTGCACACATTTAAACAAATAAAGAATGGGGGGAAATCCTGTCACATGGATCAGTTATCTGTGTCTGATCAAATACCCTATCTAACTTCTCCATTTATCCAACAGATTTCATATTATCTCTGTCACCATGGAATATTTTTTCATCCTCAGATATTTACCTCACCACATCCTCCATCCTACTTCCTCACCTCCTCCCACCAAAGATTTATTTGGATAAAATTATAATCCTCATTCTTCCTCATATGCCGAAAAATGTTGAACAACCCTGGAAACATTTGCCGTACATCCACTGGCAAAAGCATACAGAATTATACTACTGCTGTTAATCCCTTCTGTCCCCTCCATCCTGTTTGGAGCGGAACAGTTGAAGAAGCTACAGGTGATGGAAATGAAGTGCCTGAGAAAGGTGGTAGGATGCACACTGTGGGACAGACGAAGAAATAAGGACATAAGAGCAGAAGCCAAAGTAGGTCCAATTGCAGAAAAGATGAAAGAGAACAGATTACCATGGTTTGGGCACATGTGTAGAAAAGCAGAAGACAATCTGGTGAGGAAGATTTGGGATAGACAGGAAGAAGTTAAGAGAAGCAAGGACATCCAGTAAAGACGTGGATGGATTGTGTGAAAGAAGATCTGCAACAGTCAGGTATGAGTGTTGAAGAAGGCAGGAGTGTGGCACTGAATCGAGAGAGTTGGCGACAGTTAACATGATACCCCGACCCCATGTAGAAAAAAATGGAAAAAAGGGGCTGATGATGATGATGATGCTAGTCCCTTCCTGATGCAGTAAACACTACCTTCCTCTCTACAACAGCACCTCCATTAAACAAAACAAAATGGAAGATAGCAGAGTCATATCCTTCTCCTGCCTTACTGAGTTGGAGATCATCATTTATTGCAGTGCAAAACATTAGACTACCATAATGTGCTTGTATCATTAGAAAAGCCTCACTCCCACTTATCTGCTTCAGAACATCAAAAAAGACCTACATAACCATATAAAACACTTTCTGGAAATTAAAACTACACCTACCACCTTTGCTCCCCAATTCAGAAAATTGACTAACAATTTTCACTGATCAGCCGTGACCTTCCTTCCATCAAACCTAGCCCGCGCAAGCAAAATAATGCATGGCAAACCCTCTGTAGCCTGGCTGTTAACAGTAAGCAAATATTTCTACAATGATATTACACAGCGAGACTGATGTAAAAATCAGCCATGCCCTCTGGGTTACCATTTCCTTCCAACAACACCAGCACTGTAGGTTTTTCAACTGCCTCAGCTAGATGTGGTCTTCAAAACCTAATTAAACAATATCATTAGACTTTAAACCACCTCTTTAACCACTGCCTTAAAAAAACAAATGGAAACCTATAGCCTATCCTGTCCCCTACTGTAACCCCATTCATATGCTAAATACAACTTTATTCTCTCCCTGGACCTAAGCTGTGATTTAACCATTTCCCTGTCACTCTCCCTGGCACTGCCTCATCCATAATGTATAACTCGCCTATTCTCTTCTTCCAGATCCCTATATAGATCCCTGTAGTAGGTCAGTGAAACATCCCATATTTTATATTGTATTATGCCTCTCATCCACCTTTCCCTTTGCACTAATACCTGTCTCCTTTCACTGATCTTTAATTCATTACACTATTAATTTCACTTCTATTTCCCTATTAGCCCACCACTTGGTGCCTGTTGTCTCCAGCTCTGCATCAACATTTTGCTGTTCTTTCTTGGTTTTCCCCCTGTAACTTCTTTATACACTGCCTGGTCATCTCACATCTTCCCAAAGTACTCTGCTACTGCTATATCTCCTCTACCCATGCCCCAACTTCTCATCCCTCTAGTTATTATAATCCCCAGTGTGGGCCAATATACTCCCTCTCCATCAGTGCTTACTTACTGTACCTTTAAACCAAACCATTCTGTCCCCTACTGACATTTTTAGGATTCCACCTCTACTGCCTTCTTCCTCCTCCCCCCAATGCAGTTTTACTAAAGTATAGTTGATTATACTACATTCCACAATCCTCACAGTCACAGTGTCACCACCCATATCTCAATCCATCAAAAACCTACCCAAACTACTAGACCCCTTGCAGTCATCCCTTAATGTGAACCTTCACCTATTCTCTCGTTTTCCCCTCCAGATAACTGGCAACACCTTCCTTGACACCCCCACCCATCCACAAATTCACCTGGCAAGCCCTATATGTTCCATAGCACCAAACAGCCTGTCCAGAGAAGGAACTAATCCTATACTGAAATCCCTTCCACAGTATCCCTGTCCATCATATTTCCTTTCAATCTTCATCTGGCTTTGTTGAACAGATACATGAATGTAGCCCATAGCACTGAAGCCCTTAATATGACCCAGATGACTCCAGTCAATTTGTGGCCTGGGCAAGGGAGGAGACAATGATGGGGAAAGAAAATTATAAGACGATGTCTGCTTACTTTTTTGGGGGGAAGAGGGTATGGGGAAAGGCTAGTGGTATTCCTAAGGTTGAGACCTCAGTTGGACACCTGAGTCATTGACAATTACGCATCTTGAATCCACAGTGGGTAGGCATTAGGGTTTGCATCATGGTGTAGATAAGGTGGCTCTGCTGTAATACCAGCAAGATGCATTCTTTGTGAAACTACTGCAGTCCAACTTATGTCACATCATCCAGCCTGTTAAGAGGATATTATGGCTCAACAAGAAAGGCCCATGGAAGTATAAATGATGCTGCGCCAAGATAATTTTCATTCCCCCTCTGCCCCCTCATAGCCAATAAGATGTGTTCATTCAACCAGGATAGTGGGCCTGGCAAACTTCCAATGAAAATAGGTTGTACTGGACATAGCATGAGCTGACCTAGAAGAAAACTGAGAAGCAGCAGATGCCCAGATGGCATAGGGGCCCCCAAAAATGATTTCAAAATCCTAAATAAACCCTAAAGTAGTCCAAATATTGCAGCCGCTTCTATACACCAGCCCTAGAACAAGCCACTCACCACTCTTCTATATCTCAACAGGACCAGTCTCTCTTACCCTCCCTCCTCACTTCACTAAGTCTTTCATTTAATTTTCCTATACCGTAACATTGTAACTTTTTTCTTCCATTCTGTTAATATATGCCATTCCCTTATCTCAAACCCTGACTTCCACAAACCACCCATTGGACCTTATCTACAAAGTCGGCTATCTCCATCACTATTCTCTGTGATATTCTCAAACTCGCTACAGGATTGTTCAGGCTCCCTGATATTCCCTGTAACCACACATAGTGCTTGCTAGGTTCCCCTTCCTCCTTGCCTCCTTACTCACCAAAGCCTCCTCAGGGCTAAGTCTAATGGACTCTTGGGTCTTCCTCAGCAAAACACCAGTACTCCTGAGCATCATGTCAGAATGACCACTCAAAGCATACTAACATTATGGCCACTCTAATTACTTTTATAGGTCCTCCTACCCAACCCTCTGTACACACATTACCCTGCCCTGATCCATCAGACCCCCCAACCCTCTAAAATACAAGCCCTGTTATCTCTGCCTGCAACTACATCTCAACTTGCTAAAATTCACCTCATCATTCCCATTGTAACTGCATCCCTACCTCACCCTCACCTGTCCCATCATCCTCCCAGCTCCATTTCATTATTGACCCATCCTCTTTTGCTTCAGACTCCCTTAACCTTCTCTCTTCCAAAACTCATCCTCACATACACAGACCAACACCATCCCTTGATTCTACAATGTATCATTATCAACTTCCAAACATTTGCCTTCTAATTTTTTTTTACAAGGGAAATAATTTCCACCCAGCGTTATATCTACATTATATATTATTACATTATATCTATAGTATTATAAGTTCAACCCGCCCCCTCCCTGCCTAGAACCGTCAGCCTACACCAGACACTCCTATCCTTTATCATCCCTGTGGACATACAACCCTCTATGTATTAGCATGAATAATGAGGAAATATGAAAAACTATTGCAAACACAAAGCTCAAGTAAACATCTAAAATTTATTACAGAGAACACACTAACATAACCTAACTAGACTTTACAGGTAAATACAGAGTCCTAGCCACAATATCAAAGCATAAATAAATTAATGAAAAAAGGTATGAAAAAATAAGTCATGTTGCAGATATTATAAATACCAAAAGTACTGCTAAGAAGACTAGAATTAGAAATTACAATAATAATGGTATTGGTACTGATAAGGATAACACTAATCATGTTGTTACCATTACAAATTGACAGGTATTTCTAACCAACATCACTTGATAGCATGTGAAACAGATAATACTCAGTAAGCTTGGTAATTAAACTGAGCTCATGTGGTACTAACAGACAAAGATTTATGTAAATACATACATTTACTTAAATATTTACCAAATATTCTGTGTCGTCATGATAACTTGAAGCAGGCAATTTGCATATCTCATGCTAGTTGCTCTCCTGAATGAGTCATATGTATGTGCTGCTACAGAGCTCTGAAGAGTGGATTTGCATTACTCTTTCCCTAAACCACTACACTTCAAGAGCAGAGACCCTCTGTCATCAATTTCTTAGGTCTTATCCTCAGAAACATCCAAACTTTTATAGCTATCATCCACTACTGTACATCTTAACTACACCTTTCTCATCCACTCTGTACTTCATTAATGATTTTTTAACAGGCCAGATTCCAAAACAATTTACACTTTACACTATACTTAGCTTTTCTTTACAGCAAGCGCTAGCAACTGAGAAAGCTCCAAGAAATAGTGGAACTATGACTATCGGTAAGATGCCACTGAAAGCTGTTGCATTTGCTGACAAATAAAAATTTCAACCTCTTAGTGCTAGAATTGTGGGCAAAGCCAAAAATAAAGGGGAGACAAAAACTCAGATTCATGGACAGAATATTACTCTTATAAGTTTAAAAATTTGCCAGAAAAAAACAGTGTATTTGCTGTAGATTGTATAAAAAATATAAAATCTAAAACACAAAAGTTTGTTGTTATTTAATGACTGCAGTCCTTAATAGAAAACCACGACTTCTATGTGGAGCATAATAAAAATGCAGCAAAAAACATTCCAAAAAAATTCTGTACACTGAGTGGCATGTTAGTAATCATGGCATTGAGATCTAAAAACACTTGACTTTCTGATCTAATTTTAGTTTGTATGTAAAGTTAAACAGGAAATTGTAGTTTCCAGTTGCTGATCTTACTGTGGTGCACATCAAATTGATTTTAAATAAGTAAAGTAAGGCCAGCAACTGGAAACTATAATTACATTTTAAATTCAGACACTGATTTAGGACAAAAAAAGAGAGTGCCACTCCTATGAATGTACCAATGCCATCTTTAATGTATTCACTTTTCTAAAAAATGAGTAGGAAACATATCGGAACACATCTGAGGAGTGTTTGTTCAAGCAGGGGAGTGAAAAACAGTCCTGGAAGTGTCAGAAAACAATTTAGAAATGCCATGGGTGGGACTTTTAGAACTTCATGAGTGATGTCACAGAAAGGTCTGTCAGGTGATTAGCTAAGTGAAGGAAAAGTGTTTCAGCTTTGGTCTGAGGCAGAAATGTGATTTTAGAAGTGAGATAATTCCCCTTTAAGACAGCTCATGGTGACTCACCACAGGACTGGTAAAAGTGAGGAGAATTAAGATTAATACTGAGACCACTCAGTCGAAGAGGCCCACCTGCCAGTTCAGTGAAGATCCTCCTCCCCAGGCCTGCTTCAAGTAAATGCCTGGAAGAAGCAGGGTTGACTTTTTACTGTCTGCAGCCCTAGAACTTGATAATTGCTCAAAGGACTGACTATTTCGGTATACATAGATTTAGTCAATTAGACTTAATTTCCATTTAAATTAGGGAACAACCAATTGTAACAGTAACACTAGGGAACTGTTAACTATAAAAAAGTTGCCCCTTAAATCCAAGGTTCTTAATTTTGAAGTTAGTATATTTAAAGTTGACTAAATATAGTGAGGTGGGGGTCTTGACCCCTACTAACACTTTTGTAAAAGCTGACAGTTTAAGCATTTTCCTCCAAAACTGGCTGTAATCTCAATTCAGAGCATTATGATTGCCATTAAAGAAGCATTTCCACAGAATGAGGTTAACTTCTCCCAGTCTTGTTTCACATTATATGCCGATACACCAATAAGAATCTTCAGCCTTTTAAAGAAGAGTCACATACGGCACTCTTACTCATCACCTAGAACAAGCACATAAATTGTGACTTTTCTCTTCTTGGCAACAATACCGCTCACAGTTTCCTCATGGAGACACCTCCTGCACTATGTCTATGAAGGTTTTCAAGTATGCCAAAGCCTAAGGCACCACCACTGTACACGAAACTGCACCCTAAACTCTAAAACATCCTACCAGGGTAATTTTGTTTCTACTAGCACCAATAAGACCACAAGTCTCCACTGGCTTGCTAAGAATAATAAAGCATACAAAGAAAAGAAGAGGGTTCAAAACTCTGACCTCTTGTGATACCATTTGTGCGCTTCCACCTCATCCTCTTTCGTTACTTTTCTTCCTCGTCACACATTCCCTCCAATACCATACAGAAAGTCATATCACTCTCTAAAGAAAGTTAGGAGTATTGAGATGTGTCAAGGGTACTGTCTACTAGTCAATGAACGATATCCATCAGAATCAAAATAAACAAACTGCTTTAAAAACAAAACTCAGCTCATCTGAGTGGTACAAATCCCACATAACTATGTCATCTGCTAATAGAGTAAGAGGGATGGACAAACTATGCTATTCAAGGCATCTACCAGGAAAAGGTAACAACTAGCCTACAGACCCTTGCATTATCTGGGACAATACTGTGGATCACCAAACAGGCTGTCGCTTGCTTCTTTTCTTGGGATTTGTGCTAACATTTTGCTTCTGGCAGGAGAAGAAGCAAAGGAGCATTGTATCCCAGAAAAGTGAAGCTGTGGTGAGACTAGCATCAGTAATAGCCAGGCAGTAACAAAAATCATGTGACCCCCCCCCCTTTTCATCATTCTTAACAAGCTAATTCTTTGTTTTCAGTAAGTACTGCTTGATGTGTTTCTAATTTCAGAATGTCTGCCTAAATACTTCATCCTTAAATTTTCAGGGTCTACATATTAGTTTCCCCTCAAGTGTTTGGGTGTGCCTTGTACAGACACAGACACCTTGAGTGACATTTTTCCTGTAAAAGCACAATTGAAATTCCTACAATACCTTGTTGTACACAGGACAACTAGTTTGCAGTGACAAGCACTGTCCCCAAAGTTAAAAACTGAATATTCCTCACATTGCTTTATATTCTTACTCCAGCTATCTAATCGAAAAAAGGATCTGTTGCCATGTATATGAACTTTCCCACTATCTCTGTTACCAGCTTGCTAGATATGGGCATCTTGAGGCAATGTAGGAATTGCTTCATCTTTACTGACAACCAGTTAATAATAATGAAAAAACTGATACGGTATGTGAGACATGTACACACACACACACACACACACACACACACACACACACACACACACACACACACTCAGGTCATAGGACCACAAATACCAGTATGACTCAAATCATAGTCCATGTGGGAGTAAATGACCTGAGACGCACCTGCCTAGACTATAAGAAGAGGGGTATCATGGAGCTCTCAGAATATGTGTCTCATGCTGGTATTAGCCTAGCATTGAACAGCATTTTACCTTCTCCAAGGATGACACCACAATATGAACAAAAGATGATTGACTTTATCAATGGCTTAGTTTCTGGTGTCATTCTAAGAGGGTGCAATATTTGTCAGCTTCAAAGAAGATGGTCAACAGACCATGCTGCTTTGCCAGGGATGTTCTACACCTCCTCCCTCTAGGCTTTTGAATAGTAGCTAAAACATTGTTTTCCACCACAGTGCCTTTTTTAGGAAATGCCAAACTGAAAGTACTTCTGACATAGCACATTAAAACCAAGAAAATCTAAAGGTATTACTGCTCAATGCCAAGAGTCTAAACAAAAAACTCCACTCCCTAGAAGCTCTCTTCAGCCTGGAGAATGCTGATGTCTGTGTAGTCAGTGACACGTGGTTTAAAGCCACAGCGAGCACACCAACAGTTGTTGTTTGTCTTTCGGCTTTTCCCGGTAAGGGGTCACCACAGCGGAACTCCGGTCCGCTAATGATTGGCAGTAGATTTTTATGGTGCCGAGTCACCAGCCCGATGCCCAACCTTCAGCGAAGGCATGCCCATTCACGCATGTCTTTCGAAGGCCACTCGACTGCAAGGAGGACATGCAGACTCCACACAGAAGGTGCTCCCCGCACACTAGCTGAGAATCAAACGGGAGAACCTCTTGCTGTGAGGCAACAACGCAACCGCTGTACCACCGCAACAAGGTTATAATGCCTTCCACACATTTAGACCAGCTACTACACAGACAAGGAATAAAGGTGGAGGTGTCATTACATCAAAAATGAATATGCCTAAAGACTGGTCAAACAGGACAATGCATTTGAGCTGCTCCATGTTCAGATCACCATAGGAAAAATCCAGTACCACTTCCTTGCAAGCTATAGGTACCCTCTATGACCCAGGAAAACCATACCTTGTATTTAAACTTATTAGAAATACTCACCATTCAACCCAACACCATATTCATGGGTGACTTTAATTACTGAACTATTAACTGGGAATCCTATATGACACCAAATGTACAGGCACAGAGATTCCTGGATTTTGTAAACACAAACTCCCTGAACCAGACAGTCAGTACACCAACCAGGGGTGCAACCATACTGCATCTGGTCCTCACTAATATGGAAGAGGGCTGCTGCACACCCCCTACTGTAATGTCTTCCCCGGTAAGGTCAGACCACAAAATGGCCTCCTTCGAAGTAAAAATAAAACCTGGGCTCCCAGCTAAACCTGGAATAGTCAAGAACTACTCTAAGGCTAACCTCCTGCTATTAAGTGATAACCTGGCAAAATTTCAAGCCCCCATAAACTGTGAAAATGCTGCTGCCTATGCAGAACTGTTCACAGAAACCCTGTACAAGCAGCTGTACCCTCCAGGAAAAAGTATAGAACTAACTCAAAACACAAGCCATCCTGGTGGAATCACAAAATCAATAGGCCGTATAACAGAAGGAAGAAACTCATGGCAAAAATTAGAAGGTGCAGCAACCAGCAGGATAAAATCACTCTCAAACTAAATAAAAATCTCAGAGGACAAATAAAGTCTACCAAAGCAAAATTTGAGGTAAATTTGGCCTCCCATGCCAAGGACAACCACAAGGCATTCTTTAGCTATGTCTGCAACCTCAAAGGCAATATATAATTGTGTGCAGAGCTCATTGTAAATGCAACCACATATAATGAGCCAGAAGACATAGCAAACCTACTGGCTGATAAATTCAGCTCCAACTTTATCCCTCTCTCTCCCTCAGCCTTTCCTGAGGAAATACTATCAAATATAGCTCACCCTGCTATCACTAGGGAACAGGTCCTTAATGCTGTCTCTAAAGCCAAGAGCACTGCATCAATGGGCCCAGACAATACACCAGGATGCCTTCTAAATAGCATGAAACATGACCTTTCAGGGCCTCTGGAATTGCTATTTATCTATATGCCTCATGAATGGAGAATAGCAACAGTCATTCCTCTGCACAAAGGTGGGCCATTTAGACACTGGAAACTACAGACACATAAGTCTCACTAATCATATATGTAAAGCCATGGAAAGAATTATCACAGATTTAATCAATAGTGATACAGTAAACCTCCAGACACTGGACCAAACACAGTTTGGTTTCATCAAGGGCAGAGCATGCCTACTTAACCTGGTGGACTTTGAGAAGGTCACCAAAGCAATGGATGAGGGCAAAATGGTTCACGCTGCCTACCTAGCTGTCACGCTAAAGGATAATGCTGCCCAAGATGTAGAAACCTTTGCAAATGCACTCTATGAGCACTTACAAGGATGCATGGATCATGTCATCCCTAGCAAAACCAAGACTCACTCCTCTAAGAGAAGGAAACCAGTTTGGTGGACCCCTGCCATAAACAGGCTATACAATAAAGGAGGAAACTAGTTCAGAAAAAAAGCAAACCCCAAGAAGGAAAGACATCCCTGATCAGTATCAGTAAGAAACTAAGGTCCCTCATGAAATCATCCAAGGCTAACTTCGAAAGAAAACTAGCCAAGGATTCAAAAGATAACCACTAAGCCTTCTTTAGCTATGTTAAGAATCTAAGTGGAAACTCACAGATATGCACTGAACTAGTGCAAAATAGTACAAAATATACTGAACCTACTGATACTGCCAACATCCTGACAGATAGATTCAGTGCAAACTTCACCCCCCTCTCACCCCCAAAAGGGCCCACAACAATACCAGAAAAGTGTAGTGTCCCAGAAATCACATACACACAGGTGAAAACAGCCCTTTCAAAAGCCAAAAACACAGTGTCAATGGGGCCAGATGGTGTCCCAGGCTGCGTCTTGCCCGAACTACAGAACAAACTAACCCCCCACCTAAACATGCTGTTCAACCTCAGCCTCTCCACAGGCTAAGTGCCCATAGAATGGCGCACAGCAACAGTTATTGTTCTCCACAAGGGACGGGCCACAACTGACCCTGGTAACTATCGCCCCATAAGCCTCACTAGCCTGGTCTGCAAGGCTATGGAGCAGATCATCATGGAACTCATTAACAAAGACATTGGGAACCTCCAAACACTTGACCCGATCCAGTTCGGCTTTGTTAAGGGCAGATCATGCCTACTAAATCTGGTTGACTTCTTCAAGACAGTCACCAAGGCCATAGATGAGGGAAAGGTGGTTCACACAGCCTACCTTAACCTCGCCAAGGCTTTTGACACCATTCCCCACTCGGGTATTACAGAAAAACTCACCAGCCTGAACATAAACCCCTATGTCATGAGATGGGTTACCATCTGGCTTACAGACAGAACTCACACGGTAAGAATAGTGGGCTCCAGGTCCGACTCTAAACCAGCCAAAAGTGGTGTCCCACAAGGCTTGGTCCTGGGACTCCTACTGTTTGGCATATACTTCTCAGAACTACAGGCAAACACAGGAGGACTATGACTAACCAAGTTTACCGATGACTGCAAACTGGGAGCCATAATTGACTCTCTGGCTGACACGGACATCCTCCAAAGGGCCTTACTGAGACGGACACCTGGTGTCAAAGTCATGGCCTCAAGCTAAATGCCAAAAAATGCATAGTCATCTTGTTTGGGAAAAACAAAACACCCCTGAATTACCACATAGGTGGCAGCCCCTTAATACAGAAGAGGTAATAAGAGATCTGGGGACCCAGGTAGATAGTAATCTCTCCTTTGACAATCATATTGCCAAAGTAGTTAGGAAATCCTTCTATGTGGCCAATCTAATTACTAAAGGGTTCGCATCTAGAAATAAAGAGATTATAGTGCCCCTCTACTCATCACTCATCAGACCAATCATAGAGTACAATGCCCCATTTGGAATGTACCTCACAAGACACTTCCAACAACTGGAAAGACCACAAAAGTACCTCACCAAGAGGATTACTGGCCTCAAACATATGTCCTATTCAGCCCGACTGAAAAAACTCCGGCTGTACTCAGTGGCATATCACTTACTCAGAGGTGATCTCTGCCTGACTTACAAAGCCAAGTCCAAGTCAGAATTCATGGACATGCTCCACCTAAAGAAATCCAAGTCACTGTGAGCCACGCACTCTAGTGAGCTAAACCTCACCACAACAATAAATAGGACATGCTGGAGGGATAGATTCCTGTCAAAGAGACTCCCCATGCTTTGGAACAAAATTCCAAACTACATTAGGCAGAGCCCCTCACTAAAACTCTTCAAGAGAAACCTTGACGAGTGGATGGGTAACAGAAAATACACCCCTGGGATCACTTCATTGGCTCTGCTGGACAGAGGATCGGTTAATTAATCAATGGGGCGGTGAAAGCCAACACACTCTGGCTAGGCTTATAAATGCCCTCCGGCAGATAGCCTAGTACCTACCTATGAACCTATGAACATTGACCTGTCTACAGTAGTGAGGAAATCATTTTACGTTGCTCAACTTATAAACAAAGGCATGGCATCTAAGTCCAAGAAAGCCATTGTTCCACTGTATTTGGCATTTATCAGACCTATCATTAAGTACAAAGCCCTCTTTGATATGTACCTATCCAGGTATATCCAACAATTGGAATGTCCACAGAGGTTTCCCACTAAAAGAATGCAGGACTTAAGTAAAATGTCCTATGCAGACCACCTCAAGGATCTATCCCTGTATTCTGTCTCTTATAGGCTTCTGACGGGAGATCTGTGCCTGACATATAGGGCATTGTCAGACCCCACTCTGATGGACCTTCTGCATATCAATAAAACAAGCAGCACTAGAATTACCCATTCTAAAGACTTTCACCTTGCCTGTGATATAAATAGGACATGCTGGAGAGACAGGTATGTATCCCAGAGATTACCCCATCTCTGGAACAGGCTCCCCATCCATGTGAAGCAGAGTTCTTCCTTAAGCCATTTCAAGTGTAACTTGGACAATTGGATTGAGAGCTGGAAATTCTTCCCTGGTTTAGTACCTATGTCTCTAATGGACTCAGGCAACCTGAAAATAGTTCATCTCCCAAGCCCTAGCTTGTAAATGTTTCATTTCCCAAGGCCCTGCTTACACTTATTAAGGGTATCAGAACTCATCAGAGATTTGGGATGCATGGCTAGGCTTAAAAAGGCCCTTGTGGTTGTTAGCCTAACACCTATGAACCTATGAAATGACCCTTTTCAGGCTCGACCTGGTTCACAATGACAGGCTGCTTAACAAACAAATTAATAAAGGCACAACACTTTACAGAAGTGGTAAAAGCAATGTTGCATACCAAAGTTATCTGTAAACATCACGCATCTTCCCTAATGAAATTCTGATAACTTAGTGTGGTGTATCTCGGAACAAAGTGAAATAAAAATGATGAGATTCACAGTTTTCCAAGAGGGGCCAAGTGCTTGTTATATTTTACTTAACACCTCTACAGGAAACTATATATTGGAATCAACAAAAAACATCTACAAGGAGGCTCACAGCTATTCTTGTTTAAAGTTATTGTGATGCAAGGCTCTACTGACATGTGTAGCCCAAAATACAGCTTGTACTAGCCTGCTTTTCCATAAGTCCTGTTAAAGTTGCCATTGAACACAAGAAACTATTCAGTCTTTGCTGGTAAGCTCTATTAGAGCAGTTTAAAAAACACTACAGAAGACAAGTCCAGCTCTATGCTGCAATTCATTATAATCTACAAGTGTTTCCCCACTTATTAGCTCCTACCATCATAAACCTTAAGCCACTCTAGCAAATCCTAAAATGCTGGTATGAGTATTCCCCCCATAAAAACATCATTGTGTAAATGTCTACTTCAAGTATTGTAATAAAATTAATTTACTACCTATGGCACTTGCAAACACACTCATGCACCAACTATTACCAACTTGTAGAGTCTGTTATTAGAAATGGATTACTGATGTAACTCTAACACAGAAACTGCTTAAAAATACATGTAATGATTACATATCACATCACATTATTTTATTTTAAATAATGTAGCACCCCAGACCAACAATACAAATGCAACAAAAACTTTCAACTAAAACTTGTCAGTGACCTGTTTAAACCAAACATAAACAAATGGAGGCAAAGCAGGAAACAAGTCATCAAAGAAGGCAGAAAAGTACCCAAAAATCAATGTGTTAAATTATAACGCTACTTCAGAATTGCCCTGGATACTCAAAGCAACATTTCAGTTCACTGAACTATAAAAAATAAAGATCACCACAGGTCAGAAACTTATGTTACTGTGAAGAAACAAAAATGCTTCCTTACAAATACAGTTGCTGCTGTGCAGAGCTACTGCTCCAGCATCCATTATTCTTCTGCAAAGAATGGTGTCTGCAAGTTACATCCAAGTTAATCCAAGAAAGGCTTATGAACAGGGCTGTTGTTCAAGGATTGGGATACCAGCCCAAGGAATAACAGCATCAAGGCACTGACATGGCAAGAAATATAGAAGCAGGAATAGCATTTATTCTAAAGCTACTGACATGCTGGTTGTGCAGGTAGGCTCAGCTGGCTAATTTAAAGGATTTGCACATATAACTCAATTAAAAGGTAACATAAAAGGTAACCAGTGGAGTTTCTGCCAAGCAACAAGAAGTTCTCCAGTTTGAGTCTCACCTCGGGTGTGTTCTGTGCAGAGTCTGCATGTCCCCCTTGCGTTTGTGTGGTTTTCCTCCCACATTGCAAAGACATGCATCTGGAGCTTTTCCTCACCTGGTCTCTGCTGAAAATTGACTCATTCCAAGTTGGTCTTTTCTGGTAAACAGATGTTATATAAATAAATAAATGTTCAGAAGGCACTGCTAGACTCTGTATCATGGAAAGATTAAAACATATACCAATGCACACTGCATCTAGAAGGACTGGATGGAAAAACAACGATACAAATCTATAATAAAAAGTTATTGGTGATCCACAAATGGTCTGCAATAATTCCTAAAGCTTATTTTATGTTACAACTTAATGCAAAAATAATAAAGTTCCAGTTAACAAAGGGGTCACCACTCATGTCTAACACCACATCCATCTTACAGATGTGCTATCATCTCATTTTCAGTGAGGTCCCACTTTCACACATTACCAGTGAAAGACAACACTGACTCAGAACATTCTATTAAGGGTGTACTCATTGCTCATTGGTGGGATCAGAAGATGTGGAATCTACACAACATACAGAATATCACTTTTTCACAATGACATACACCTGGAATCCCTCAAAAGTCTGCTGCATTTGCTGACAAATTCAATTTCAACCTGTTAGTGCTAAAATTCTGTGCAAAGTCAAAAATAAAGAGTGGACAAAAAGCTAAATTCATAGACAGCAATTTGCTCTTATAAGTTTAAAACGTTGCTAAAAAAACATACTGTGTATTTGCTGTTGATTTTATGAAAACTATGAAATCTAAAACACAAAAGTTTGTCGTTATTTAATGAATGCAATCCTTAATAGAAAACCATGACTTCTATATGTAGCATAACAAAAATACAAGGGAAAACATTACAAAAAAAATCTGGACATTGAGTGGTATACTAGTAATCATGGCATTGGGATGTAAAAACACCAGATGACTTCCTGACCTAATTTTAGTTTGTATGTAAATTTAAAAAGGAAATTGTAGTTTCCAGTTGCTGATCTTACTCTGGTACAGTTTGAATTGATTGTAATTAACTAAAGTAAGGCCAGCAACTGGAAACTATACTTACATTTTAAATTCAGACATTGATCTAGGGCAGAAAACTCATCACATGGATTTATGACTACCATTGCCATCTTTAATATATTTACTTTTCTAAGAAATGAGTAGGAAATGCATCAGAACTAATGTGAGCACTGCTGGTTCTAGCAGGGGAGTGAAAACAGTGCTGGAAGTGTCAGAAAACAATTTGGTAACAACATCGGTGGGATTGTTAGAACATTGTGAGTGATGCCACAAAAAGGGAGGTGATTATCTAAGTGAGTGACAGTGTTTCAGCTTCAGTCCGAGGTTGAAATGTGATTTTAGAGATGACATAATGCCCCTTTAAGTGAAACCTTAGATGTCATACTCCCTGTGATACTGGAGATTAAGGTGACACATTATAAAGTGATGCCTTAGACCTCATACTCCCTGTCATACTGGGGTCCGAATGGAGAGGGGTCCAAATGGAGACATGAAAAGTCATCAAGCAAAGGAGAGTAGTAGTGCTGAAATTTAATTGAATTCATCCTCAAGTGTCGGTGAGTACCTTCATGAGGTGGACCCTGTTTCCACAAAAATCTCACCAAGGGGATACTGATATATAGACTGTGTTTATATAGCATGTATAAAACAAACAATCCGAACTAGCTGAAGAAAATTTATTGTGTCCAAATTCAAGATGTGTCCTAAATAAGGCTACAAAATGCAAAAAAACAATCAAGGTAAGCGCTTTCGTTTGGCTGTGCCAAACTTTTTCAAACAAAGTATTGTCATTTCCTGCTGATAAAATAGCATAGTTACAATGATGCAATACAATATTGCTTCTGTTAGAATATTTAAAGAGATACAATGCATTTTGGCATATATCCAATTCATATCCTACAAAATTTTTTTGCCCCTAAAAAATGTCCAACCTTTAAAACTGAAAAGCGAACTATTCATGATAAACAAATATAATCAAAGCGGAACACAAAACCTTAATGTACTCAAACCACAATCATCAATAAATAAACAGAAGGTATGCAACAAATTAAAGTACAACGTGCATCCTCAGCTGTATACACTCGCAAACACTACATAAAATGTATATCCTATGAAATTCGACTAAGAACCAACATTAAGAAACAAATACTCAGACATTCATAATTAATAAAACAAAGGTTTTTGTAGCAAAACACAAGAAACCTAACATATTAAAAAGTGTATAAATATCAACTGTGTGTGTTTGCAACCTAAATATGTTACAACACCTATATTCTTATCATGTAATAATCTATATGTACCCTTATGTCTGTGTGTATACAAAAAATTAATCTGTTAATATAAAAAACGGCTTTTAAAACAAAAAAATTGTAATAAGTTAGTAAAAGGATATACTCAAATTAAAATGCAACATGCATAGTAGTTGTCTAAAATTTAAAACATAAATCCTACATTAAATACATAAATAAATGAATAAATACATTTGATAAGTACATATAAAATTTAATTATTGATTTATGACTATAATTGATAAATGTATAAATATGTAATCTATAAAATATTGTCCAATATTGTTTTAAATATATGTATAAGTCTATAAGAATGTATGTGTAAGCAGTGTTAAATTAATAGTCAACTATGAATGAATAAAGAGAAATGAATAAGTAATGTACAAATATGGATAAGAAAAGTAAAATGAATAAATTATCTTTCTAAAGTTTTGAGTCTTAAAATGCTACTAATTGAAATTGCACTATTTAAACTTGGCCAATTATGGGCATTAAGTCTAATTTGCCATTGCAGTTCCATTTTTTTCTACTAACGATTGCCATGCTCCTCCCCTTGTATCCAATTTTAAAATATCCAGAATAATACATTTAAAGGAATGAGATGTATGTGTATTAACATGTTTTGCTAATGCATTTGTCTCAATGCCATCCCGTATGGCTCGAATGTGTTCACCCATATAGTCTTTCAGTTTCTTTTCAGTTTTTCCTATATAAAAATTTGTACAGGTAGAACATAAAGCACAATATACAATTTTTTCACTATTACAATTAAACTTCCCCTTTATTCTAATATCCACTCTGTTAATTTTTACTGACGTACTTTCCAGCACGTAGCAACAGTATTTACACCTGCCGCATTTTTGCATTTTTCCTTGTCTAAGTGTTTGTGAACTTTCTAAACACTTTTTTATGTTTCTTCCCTTTTTATATAGTATTGATGGGGTATAATTAAAGTGGTGATGCAATGACAAGTCGGCAGTTAACAGTTTCCAATTTTTCATAAGAATCTCATGAATGAGATGACTGTCAGTATTAAATGTAGTGATGAAACTCTTAGTAAAACCTTTTACAGTACCATTCTCTTTATCATTCATAATGTTGTTTAAGGAATTATCAAAACGCATAGTGTTCAAATCTGTTTCACATACATTCAAACTGTGTGGTTCATCTAAACCCACACTTCTTGATGTTAAATCAATATCAACAATTGATGTGTGATTTATTAATGGCTTAAAATAACAATTATCACATTTTGTTATTACTTCATTCATAACATTATCTATCAATTTCACAGGATAGCCTCTACATTTGAACATCTCACTTAGAAAAAGGCATTCAGATATGAGTCGTCCCTACTACTAATTATTCTTGCTGCTTGAACAAACTGACCTTTTAGAATGGCTTTCTTTTGTGTGTAGGGATGACAACTATCGAAATGTAAGAAACTATTACTGTATGTTTCTTTTAGAAATATTTTGGATGTGTAACTTTGATTATTGTAATGTTTTTGTAGGAGTACATCCAAATAAGCTATCCTATGTTTGTTTTTTACTGCTGTAAATTTTAAAAATTAAGTAATTTTGTTAATATAATTTAAAAATGCGTCTATCCTTTTTTCTTCCCCACTCCACAAAATAAATATATCATCTAAAAAACGTAAATAGATTTTACACAAACTAAAAAACGGTGAATCAAAAATATACATTTCCTCCCACACACACACACATTACTATATTAGCATATAGGCCTCTGCAAGGTGACCCCATAGCTACACCTTATTTTTGTAGATATAAATTATTATTGAATAGTATAAAATTATTGTTTAAAATAATGTAAAAAATTTATCACATAAGTTAATGTTATCTTGAGTTAATCCCTTTTTCAATAAATATGAGTTCACCCAATCCATCCCCAACTTATGTGGTATAACAGAATACAAGTCTTTGACATCTATTGTTAGAAAAATGTAATCATCGCTGTAAATAGTAGTCCCAATCATAGACAAAAATTCCCAAGAATCTTTACATAGATGCTGTTCAGCCTTTATAAATGGTTTTAATTTATTATCTAAAAACTTTGCAATCAGATAGGTAATGGAGTCCTGTGCATCTACAATGGGTCTGAAGGGAGGTGTGTTTAAGTCCTTGTGTATTTTCGGGACTGCAAACATAATCGGAGTCATAGGGTAAATGACATTCATAAAATTAAACTCATCAATATTAATATCTCCATCTATAAACAAGTCGTATAAGATGCCCCTTATACGCCTGTATGCTCCATTTAGTTCATTAATGGAGCTCTTTGTATATGTGTTGCTATTTAAAATAGTTTCCATTTTTGTATTATAATCATTCATATTAAATATAGTCATACCCCCTCCCTTATCTGGTTTAATAAGTCTGATATTCTTAGTTTCCATTAACATATTTAAATTCTTACTCTCACTCTTAGTTAAATTATATTTTTTATTATTTTTTATTTCTGAGAAATAAAGTGCCGGAAAATCCAGTTCACAAATTATTTCAAATATCTCCAAAGTAGGATGCAGTGGGGGGTTGTATGAACTGGAAACATAAAAAGGGTTTACAATTTGTTCTGTATTTTGAAATAACAGGCTTAAGTTTAGTTTACGTACAAATCTTTTTAAATCTATAATAGAATCCACAACATTCATCTTCCTATTAGGTATAAAAGTAAGCCCTCATGATAGTAATTTACATATACAGCTGTCAAATTCATATTCAGAATAATTGTACACTTTAAAATTATTCATTTTCGATATATTTTAAAATGCATTGTATCTCTTTAAAGATTCTAACGGAAGCAATATTGTATTGCATCATTGTAACTATGCTATTTTATCATCAGGAAATGATGATACTTTGTTTGAAAAAGTTTGGCACAGCCAAACGAAAGCACTTACCTTGATTGTTTTTTTTGCATTTTGTAGCCTTATTTTGGACACATCTTGAATTTGGACACAATAAATTATATTCAGCTAGTTTGGATTGTTTGTTTTTTGGTCATTGGTTTATCAGTGCTCTCATTGTCTTCTCTTATTTATATAGCATGTATCAAGGCCAGAAGTAGGTCAAAAATTAAAAAAGGTAGCTGGGTGCACAAGTCTCAGGATAAAAAAGTGCCCAATCATGGTAGGTGCACTGGTGACAGGACTGGAAAAAATGAATGTGTAGAATCCCCAAAACAAGGAAATAGTACTACAATGTGGCAAGGCCAGGCCCAGGGAGAGGATGCCCCCCTTGTTGTAGAAGTAAGTAGTAGTCCACAAAAATCACAAAAACTGATAGGCCAAAGAAGAGCCAAAAAGACAATAAAGTGGACTGTTAAGGCTAGGAAAGAAATTAAGTATTGCTACTACTATGCAAAAAGCCCAGAATTTTCAGACACATGATATATAAAACGATTAAGAGAGAAATTAGAGGAAATAAAAATACTTCAGCAAGAAAAATTGTCAGAAGCTTCAAATGAAAACTTGTGTTCATTAATATAACAGAATTGTGAAAAACAGTATATAGCTCACAAAACATTGATCTGTTTGGAAAAAGAAGCATCTGAGGAAGTGCAAAAATATAAACAACAAAACCAAGAGATATTTGAAAAATATAAAAAAGAAATATGGACATGGGAAAGAAAAAGAGATTTGATATGGTGTAATATTTATGCAAAGGAGAAAGCCAAATTAATCAATGCAAAGAAGGCAACCCCAAATATATTTGAAGAAATATACAGACAAAATCATCAGGATATGGAAAATTTCACACTTAAAAAAATAAAATCACAAAGATGGAACATGGAAAAGAAGATTAGTAAAGTAGAAGTTAAAAAAAATAGAAGTTGAAGTTACAGAGTGATTTGGTGTAGAAGGTCTAATGCAGGTTACATCAAAACAGGCTGGAGTGAGTCCTCAAAGTAGGGAGAAACAGGAAGATCAAGAAACATCTGAAGAAAAAATATGGACATGGGAAGGAAAAAGTGATTTAATATGGTGTAATATTTATGCAAAGGAGAAAGCAAAACTAACCAATAAAAAAAGAGCAGCATCAAAGATATTTGAAGAGAAATACAGGCAAAGGAATCCAGATATGGAAAACTTTACAAAACAAAAAATAAGAAAACAAAGAGGAAAAGTAGAAAATGAGATTAGTAATGGAGAAGTTAAAGACATAGAAAGTGAGGTTATGGAGTACCTGCAAAGTGAAGGATTTAGGGTAGAAAATATAACTCAGAAAGGACCACAAGAGGATAGAGTAATGGATAACCAAATTAATTAGAAATCAGTGGAACAGGAAGCAATTTGTCAGGTGCCATATAAAGATAATTTGGAGCCTTTGACATGAAACCAGTATAAACATTCATTTGAAGCTAGAAAGCAAAGGAAGAAACAGGAAACTGTTGAAACTCTGATGCAGTAAATGTTAAGGAGTGATACGCCAGTGAGTTCCCATATGATAGATCAATGGATGGCACAGGATGAAGTTGAAGAGTATGTGCCACAGGAAGATGCTACAGAATTTTCTATAGACTGCCACAGGAAACAGAAAACAAGGGGTGTGCCCTCAGTTTGGAAGAAAATGAGTTAAGAGAAGAGTTGTTTGATTTAATAAACATAGACAGATATATCAAGATCAATGAAAGAAACAGACTGCAGAATGTTAATAAAACTCCAAAAGTCAGAAATTTGATAAAAAATTGAACACAGCAATTAGGACTGTCCATAGAGATCCATGCGATATAACAGAAGTAAACAGAATATATTACTGTGCTGCTAAATTAATAACTGATAAAGTTCTACTACAGAAACACAGGGTAGCGAGGGAAAGGAAGGGGCATAAGTGAATATCATCATGGAAATATCAAATAGAGAAAACTATAAAGCAGCAAAGACAAGAAGTATCACTGTTAGAAGATTATAGAAGAGGAAACAGATCAACAAAAATACTAAGAAAGATAGCTGTGATAAAATCAATGCATAGTACTAGAACAGACCAGGATTTATCATGTACTTTCGCAAATAAACTAGACATTTCAGCACAGGTGGAAAGACGTATAAGAAACAAAAATAAATATAAATGAAAAGTACAAAATAAGGAATTTATTGATGATACAAAACAAATTTATAGAGAATTGGGAAATAACATAACAGGAATTGAAAGACCACCAAAAAAAGAAGAAATAGATACATTTTGGAGGAGTATCTATGAAGATCCTGTGGAACATAGCAACGATGCTAAATGGATAGAAGAAGTTAAAGAAAGAATAAGAGGTTTAAAGGTACAGGATATGAAACAGGATGCAGTAACAGCCAGAGAGACTGAAACAAAGTTAAGAAAAGCCTCTAATTGGAAAACCCCAGGATCAGATGCAATACCTAATTTTTGGCTGAAAGTATTAACATCTTTGCAGGAAGATTTATCCATGAGTAAGAACTATTTATATGCACACTGCGAACAGACACCAATCTGGTTAACAACAGGAAAAACAATGCTCCTATTTAAAGGTGAACCTTCATGCTACCCTAAAAATTATAAGTCAATAACTTGTCTTCCAATGACGTATAAACTATACACAGGGACTGACGCCAACAGAGTTTATAGTCATTTAGAAGAAAACTCAATTATGACAGTAGAACAAAAGGGCAATAAAAAAGTCATATGGAACAAAGGATCATTTGTTGTTAAATAAAGTTATAGTGGAGAACTGTAAAAAGGGGAAGAATCTAAGTATGGCATGGATTGACTACAAAAAAACATTTGATAGTATCCCACATTCATGGATAAAAGAGTGCTTAAAAATGTATAAGATGTACCCTACACTGATTGACTATATTACAGTAACCATGAAACATAGAAAGGTTCATAGGTTCATAGATTAGTACTAGAGTAATTGCCCTTAAGGGCCATTATAAGCCTAGCCAATTACCCCATGAGAATCAAACCATGTACCTTGTGTCTGTAAGGCAAACACCTTAACCATTATGCCAACCTCCCACCCCCTTATGTCAACCTCCCACCCCCAGTGGGGGCAATGGCAGACCACTTTGAAATTAAGCCATGATAAAGGACAGATTATTATCCCAGGGCTAAAAATTCAAAGGGGATATTCCAGGGTGACTCTTTGTCACCATTGCTATTCTGCCTTGCCATTAACCCATTAAGCTATTTACTTAACAGCTTAGGCCATGGCTACAATTTGGATCCTAGAAAACAACAAAGTCTATTGACTTCTCATCTTCTCTTTGCCAATGATTTAAACCTGTATAGCTCATCAGATGAGGAACTGAAAGCACAGCTACAGGTTGTCACAATTTTTTCAGATGATATTAGAATGTCATTTGGTCTTGATAAATGTGCAAAAACAACCTTTAAAGCAGGAAAACTACAGCACCAGGAAAACATCAGTTTGGAACAAGAATGTGATATAAAAGAACTTGAGCAAGAGGGAGTGTATAAATACTTGGGAATTAATGAAGGATCAGCAATAAAACATGAACAAATGTGAATAAAACTCAATAAGGAATACTTTAGAAAACTTAAATTAATCCTGAGAACAGCATTGACATCTAGGAACAAGATCCAAGCTATAAACCAATTTACTCTTCCAGTCCTAACTTACAGTTTTGGAGTGATTGGCTGGCCACAAAATGTGTTAGATTAGATATTAAAACAAGAAGGATGCTTCATGCTGACCAAATGAATTATAAAAATCAGTGTATACCAAGATTATATATTCCCCGTTCTGAAGGAGGGATGGGCCTCCTTGAAAATGATTACATGTATAGATCTGCAATTGTGGGACTGCTCACATATCTGCTGACCTCACAAGACCCAAATGTAGTGAAAGTTTTGAAACACGAGGAGAATCAATTTAATCTGACGTCTCTGCTTAATTTAACAGAAGCATATCAATGTCAAGCAGGAATGGAAATCAAACCAGAAGTAGATAAAAACCAGGCAGCAACTGAATGTGCCAAAAAAAAAAGAATATAAGGTGAGGGACCAGATAAGAAGGCAAGAAATGTGGAAAAAACATAAATATAGTTGCAAGTAGAGAAAACATCTGGAAGAGTCTCATCTTGATCAGGAACAAACACAAGAATGGTTAAGGAGAGACAAATTCAAACCAGGAAATGAAAGGTTAATATTGGCAGCCCAAGACAGTGGGCTACATACACACTGGTTTACAAAGTCCATTGAACATGTGGGAGAAACTGAAAAATGTAGGTTTTGTAAAATTTAATTGGAAACAGTCACACACCTTGCTGGTTGTGACACACTAATGGCAGAAGGACTATATACTAAAAGGCATAATAATGTGGCGAGATTGTTACATTGGGGATTGTGCAAACATTATGGTAGTGAAGTGGCTGAAAAACACTGGAAACATGAACCACAAAGGATCATAGAAAATGATGAAATTTATATCACATGGGATCACCCAATACCAACAGTCCAAAAGATAGATGCTAGAAAACTGGATATAGTGGTCCAAGAAAAGAAAACAAGACTAGCATTGGTCAGTGAAATCACCACACCCAGTGACTACAGTGTCTTACATAGAGACAGACACAAAGTCATAAAATACCAGGATCTGCAGGCAGAAATGACAGCAATGCGGAAGAAAGATACCCAGACAGTTCCAATAGTAGTAGGAGCAACGGATCTTATAAAAAATAATTTACAATTGTACTTATATATGTTGCCAATCCATTAACTCCATACAAATTGCAGAAGTCATTACTGGACACATTGCAGGCACTGCAAAGAGCACTGCTGGCTGACATCAAAGACTGAAACAATACTAATTTCATATACTTTAATCATGCTTTGATTTAGGAATGGAGTCCATTCCCATCATGGTATTAGAAACCCAGAAGATTTGGAGAAATTAAAAAAAGAGGTATGAATTCATTAGAGATTGAAACAGTACTAATTTCATGAACTTTAATTGTACTTTGACTTAGGAACCGGGTCCATTCTCATGGTATTAGAAACCCAGAAGATTTGGAGAAATTAAAAAAAAGAGGTATAATAATGTGGCAAGACTGTTGCAATGGGGATTATGCAAACATTATGGTACTGAAGTGGCTGAAAAGCACTGGAAACATCAGCCACAAAGCATCATAGAAAATGAAGAAGTCTACATCACATGGGATCATTCATTACCAACAGTTCTAAAGATAGATGCTAGATAACCAGCTATAGTGGTCTAAGAAAAGAAGACAAAAGTAGCACTGATCATTGAAATCTCCACACCCAATGACTACAGTGTTTTGTGTACAGAAAGACAGAAAGTCATAAAATATCAGGATCTGCAGGCAGAAATGAGAGCAATGTGGAAGAAAGATATCCTGATAGTTTCTATAGTAGTAGGAACAACAGGTTTTATAAAAAAGAGTCAACAATTGTACTTAGATATGCTACCAATACATGTAACTCCATATGAACTGCAGAAGGAGTCATTACTGGGCACAGTGTGGGTGCTGTGAAGAGCATTACTGGCTGACATCAAAGATTGAAACAATACTAATTTCATGAACTTTAATCGTATTTTGACTTAGGAATGGGGTCCATTCCCATCATGGTATTAGAAACCCAAAAAGTTTGGAGAAATTATAAGAGATTAAGGTGACGCGTTATAAGAGAGACCTTAGATCTCATACTCCCTGTGATATGGAGATTAAGATGACACATTATTAAGTGAGACCTTAGATCTCATACTCCCTGTGATATGGAGATTAAGATGACACATTATTAAGTGAGACCTTAGATCTCATACTCCCTGTGATACTGGAGATTAAGGTGACGCATTAGTAAGTGAGACCTTAGATCTCATACTGCCTGTGATACTGGAGATTAAGATGACACATTATTAATGAGACCTTAGATCTCATACTCCCTTTGATACTGGAGACTAAGGTGACACATCTGTTGGATGTTTAAAAGGAAGACTATACATTTGTATGTGCAGGCATAACACTAGCTAGTAGATGCAGCTTAGTTTGAAGAGGGGACAAAATGCTAAACAGATTTAGTACTGAGGTAGTTACAGATAACACTGCGTTAGTGTGAGAGCACTAGGGCATTTGTTAAACAGCTAAGTGGGCTGATCCACAGAAACTTTACAACCACAATATAGGCTACAGGGGCTATTGTTAATATAGTACATATAGGTGACTGATTTAGTTTAGCTAATCAACTTGCGTGCTTGTTAAAGGTGGGAAGAAACTGAAGCACCCAGAGAAAAAATATGCAGGCACATGGTGAATATGTGGTCTGAATGAATCTAAGATCTTGGAGTGGAGAGACAGAGAACTTATCAGTCAGTCACTATGCTAGTCCACTGAGTTACCATGCCATGTTTTGGAAGGGTAAATCAATTCAACATGCTGCCCTATAGAATGGGAGATGACTGCAAGTGCTTTAAAGTGACAGGAACTGAAACAGTCAGTAAGGATATGGATGCAGTAGCTGTGAGGTGTCAGGCTCACACATACAGTAGGTAACTGGATGCAGTGCTTCTGACATATTCATGGCTTATATAGTGAGGAAATGGATGCAATGACTATGAAGTGCCAGAGACTTACATGGTTAGTGACAAAATGGATGCAGTGAAGTGTTGGCAGCTTAACACAATCAGTGAAGAAATTGATGCAAAGGTTGTGAAGTCAGAGGCTAACACAGTTACTGGGAAAGAATGTATGCACTGTGGTACATAAAGTGTTGAATGTTCGTACAATCCATATAGAAATGGATGGAGTCACTGTGACGGTCATATAGTTAATGAGAAAGTGGATGCATTGTCGAGAAGTGTAATTATGGGGAAATGAATGCAGTGCCCATGAAATGTGTAAGGATCACAAAATAAGTTTGGGGAAACACCTGGCCGAGCTCAACATTGGCTTGGAGTAGCACAGTAAACATTTCTTGTTAACCAGGTAGGTGAACTGATGCTTGCAAACTTTATCTGTCATAATCTATTCCAAAAGTACAATGATGAATGCATTGTGTGTTAACAATCTAGAATAAGCAAGTTAATCCAGTGTTTTAGGGAAAATTCCAGTGTAAGTGAAGAAAAACATTCCATACAGAAGGACAAACTTCAGCCTTCCAAAGACATTAACCAGAAGTCAGCATCAGTTTTGCTTTAATGATAGCTCATACCCCTATGCCTGTGATCACAAAGCCAAAGTGCCATGATCATTCTGGCCATCAGAGATTCACAGAGACTTAACCAATATTTTACAGAAGATATACTGGGTGGCTGATACTTATAGCTCATTTAGTGTATCCATGGATTATGGAGCCTCTTGAATTCTGAATACTGGTTGATTTATAAGGTACAGAATGTAAGCCTACCATCCAGAGTTTTAATCAGGAGGTGTAAATAATCTGTAGTAGGTCTTGAATATTAAATCCATTCCCTATACTATGATTTTGAAAGGTGTGACTTCCTGGTATGTCTTTTATTGGCGAGTTCAGTTTAGTATAAAGGTAATGTAAATGGAGTGTTTTTATCCTGGAATGTTGCATTTTGAATGGAAGCACCAGCTAATAATCTTTGATGCTGTTGCATACAATCATAAACAGTTGTGATGCCAATGTCAATTCTTTCATTCCTTTCTTTTCTATTGTTAGAGAAATATGTATTTGAATATATGTGAAGTACTAGTTTAAAAGCAAAGTAGTATGTAATGCATTTTATTCTATTAATGATATGACAAAAATAATGAATTCATATGTAATTGCAAGAAGTTTTTGAAACTGCAGTGTGCCTTGTTGCAAGTTGGCCTCTGATCCTGGCAGCTGCTAGCTCAGCAAGTTCTAATGTTTATGCTTTTCACAAGTGATTATCTGCTGGGTCAGGAAATTAAATATGTGAAATAATGAAATCTTCTGCTCTTTCCTGCTGGGATGATTTGGCCTTGTGTATGTGTTATTAGATAACACGCAGCTGTTGGGAAAGTGTTACAGGGGAACAAAGAAGTGTATTAGAAGACTGAATCTGCTATTGTATTTGAGCTAGCCTGGAACCTTGAAAAAGTAACTTTACAGAAAGACATTATGTCTGACCAGGTGGTGAGCAAGGCCGTATTGTTACCAGAGGAAAACTTTTTTAAATATACAGCATCAGCATTATTTTATGAATAGAATACTGTAAGCTAAAGCGATGTAGATGCTCTGTGACTAACCACGTCAGTAAGATGGGCACAACTTGAATGTAAGAAACTATAACAATTGTGTACTTCCTGTTTCATGTCAGACAAAATTCTGTACTTGTACATTTTTTGCCTTTTGGTGTACACTAGTAAACTTTTAAACCTGAACCTCCTGTGTATTGATCTTTTATTTTATTTAACAGTTTGGTCCTTCTTAGCCAGAAATCCCTCAGACAGCTGCAGATCAGAGTCTACCGGTGGTCGAATACTGCACAGGAGAAGTTACCAAAATGGTTCTTCTTGGGTGAAAAGACCTCCGACTGAATTGTCGTTTAAAGAGGCTGGCCACTTTCTGATCTGCGGCCGAAGAGTAGATCCTGGACGGCTCAATACCGGAGGTGCAGGTAGGAAGATTTTTGCCTTTTTCCTGTTTTAGATCAGGGATTAGGTTACAGTAAATATTGTTGTCAAGATTTGTTATGCAGATCAGGGAAAAGAGGAATTACTGTGTATTTGGTCATAGATCAGGGTAACAGAATAAGGTAGGCAGTTATTCTAGATAAACTGTGAAAGGAACTGAAATTTTGGTACCACATGATAAGAAGGGTTACGTAACATTTTCTTTTAACATGGGAAATCAGTGCACTAAAACATCACGAGATCCGCCCCTAACCGAAGACGCAAAATATATGCAATCACAACGTTGTGATAATGTTAGGTATTATACGAAGTGGGTTAACAAATATGAATTTGATGGTAAATTAGATAAAACTTCACTGGTTAAACTCCTTAAGCAACTTAAATCCGATGCGGAAGGTCAGGCAGAAAAGCAACGCCAATTAGGCATTCCTCAGGCACACAGGTGGATTGAGGAAGCAAACCGTGGGGAACAGAAGACTAAAAATTCAAAAGCATTACTTTTAGATAAAGAAGATAATAACATAGTAATAGCAACAGCTCCTACTCCCCTGCCCCCTCCGTTGCCTTTTTCAGGATATGAAGTGGGTGGACAGGCTGGTCCACCTCTGCTCAGCGAGACCACAACCATTTGTTAGAGATACTATTGAAGCTAGGTCCCAAACACGTAAAATACATGGGGACACAGAATCATATCAAATAGAGAGAAACCTACAGGATGAGAATGAGGAAGAAATGTGTCCGCTTATAGAGGTCCCAAATCCTCAGGCAGGACAGGCAGGGCAGGACCCAACTCTCTTAGTATACAGGCCATGGACACCGGAGGATATCCGGAAAGCTACTGAGGGAATTCCCCATCCGAAAGTTAATTTTACAAAATTTTTAGAAGATTTGCAAGGCATGAGGTTGAGTTACAACTTAAATGGGGAAGAAGTAAAAAAAGTAGTCAGACAAATTATAGGTCCAGATTGGCACATGATTTGTGGCACCTGGAATCCTCATAATGCAGAGTTTAAACCACTCCCACATAGTGACGCAGAACTACACAATAGAGTGAAAGGTCTTACAGACTGAATCTCTGAGAAATGGAAACCTAGAGCAGACTGGACTTGCATTAACCAATGCATACAACAGGACAATGAGACGGTAGATGGGTACTATGCTAGATTATTGGAATGTTTTAATAACCATAGCGGTATGACAGTTCCTAAAAATCAAGTGAATGATTCCCCATATGAACAACAATTGAAAAATGCATTTTTAAAAGGTTGCATTGCACCTATCAGTAGCTTCATTACGAAGCATATGATAGATCATCGAACAAGTAGGCTACAAGCCTTACCTGAATATGCTAGGCATGCTGAAAGACACTTTAATAGCAAGAAGAAAAAGAAGGCGCAAGTCTTCACTGCTGAAGACGGAGCTGAAGTATTTGTGTTACAGACAGGCAAAAAGGGAAAGAAAAATGCCCAGGGAAATAAACAGTCTGACAAACGGTCAGAAGATTTTGAAGAAAGGAAGAAGAGAGGTGAATGCTTTAAGTGCGGGAAGAAGGGACATCTAGCGAGGGATTGCAAACAGAATAAGAAGGTAATCACAGAAGACAAGGGAGATGAGGACTGACTATATGATAGTGAAGATACATCATGCAAAAGTCAGAAATCATCAGGAGGAGTCAATAAACAGAGGACAAATGTAAATGTGATAGAAGGAATAGAGAAAGTGCAAGTAGATATAGAGGATGAAGAAAGTGAAATTTTGGATTTAGCATTATTGAGCCTAGAGCTCTACTTAGCAGACACAAAACCGGAAGTTACACTTCTGGTGAAGGGAAAGGAAGTCAAATTCCTGTGTGACTCAGGAGCGTCACGGACCCTGATACACCCCTCCAAGTTACCAGAACATTCTGAATCACCTGACTATATATTAGTGAAAGCTGCAAATGGACAGCTATACTGGGAACAACTCTCCCATGATATAGCAATAACTGTCTCTGTTTCAGGTATGACTCAAAGAAGTAAGATTGTTGTTTCTGCAAAGTGTCCAGTGAACCTATTGGGTAGGGACCTAATGCAGATATTTGGCATAGCAGTAGTTCCAACTGTGCAGGGTATGGAGGCACAGAGACAAGTGGACACTTTTGTAGTGCGATCGGAGGGTGAAACTTTTTATTGGTACAGCCAGGACCTAGTTACGAGTGGTCCAGGGGCAGTAACCGAGGAACTGATGAACGTAGCCATCAGTAAAGCCCCTTCCCTTGACACTGATCGACAGCATTTGTTACACTGTACTCTATACTACTGTAATACGCCAGGACCTGATAGAGAATATGAGCAAGAATTGTTCAAAAATCATGCAACTAGATTAGTATTACGTACTTTGTATTGGGATACTGAGAGGAACAGTGTGGTTAGCTGTTCATTACCTCAAGAATTCCTTGCATTATATAGATCAAATCGATTACCACATGTCAGCTTGACAAAGAACAAAAACGTAAAATGGGCAGACTTAGGAGAGAAGGTAATAAGATGGGAAAAACAGACTGACGTAGAATTGTCATAGAACAGGGAATACAGAAACAAAAGTTAAATTGGTTGACGCAGATGCACCCGGCTGTACACTTGCAATCTAGCGAGGACAGCTGATTAGTCTTTTTATTAGAAGAAGAAGAGAAAGCCTTATGGGAGATACCAACGACTCTTTGGTCAACAGGCAAGTCAGACGTAGGACTTATTCGAACAGCAGGACCAGTTACAATTACACCAAAGTCAACATTTAGGCCACAGAAAAGACAATACCCTTTGAGGAAAGATGCAGAAATAGGAATCAAGCCTATAATAGCAGCATTACTCAGGGAAGGAGTACTGGTAGAATCTCCTGATTCACCATGTAATACACCCCTATTTCCTGTTAAAAAAGCAAACGGGTAATGGCGGATGGTTCAAGATTTACAAGCTGTAAACAATGCAGTGATACCCAGAGCAGCCACGGTGCCAGACCCACATACTTTGTTAAATGACTTAAAGCCCCAACAGAAATATTTCTCTGTGGTAGATATCAGTAATGCTTTCTTTTCAATACCTATACATCCTGATAGTCATTACTGGTTTGCATTTACATTTCAGGGTAAAAGGTATACCTATACTTGACTACCACAGGAATATTGTGAGAGCCCAACAATATTTGCACAAGAAATGGCTAGCAACCTGTCAGGGTTTACCCCACCAGGAGGTAGTCAAATTCTACTTTACGTAGATGACATTTTGCTAGCAGCCCCCACCCAGCAGCAATGCAGGGAAGATACTGCAGCGCTATTGAAATTCTTAGCAACACAAGGACACAAAGTGAACGAAAGTAAGTTACAACTCTGGAAAAAGCAAGTTAGATACCTAGGATATGTAATATCCGATGAAGGTAGGATATTAGACGAGGATAGAAAGACAGCAATTTTACAAGTATCCAAACCAGCAACCAAGAAGGAAATTATGTCCTTCTTGGGGACAACTAATTTTTGTCGGAGTTGGATACCAAACTATGCTTTGGAATCTGCTCCACTGACTGACTTGACATATAAAACACCAATGGCAGCATGAGATTTGTTGCAATGGACACCCGAAGCAGAAATGGCTTTCTGCAGATTGAAGCAGTTGATAGCTTCTTCATTTGTTTTAGGACTCCCAAATTATCATAAACGGTTCTTTCAGACTGTAGATTGTAAGCAAGGATATATGACGTCAGTGCTGACTCAACAACATGGGGATAAGCAACGCCCCATAGCCTATTATTCATCACAGTTAGACCCAGTGGCGCGATCTTTGCCTCACTGTGTACAAGCAGTGGTCGCAGCTGCAATGGCAGTACAGGCCTCTGCCTCAGTGGTATTATTCCACCCTCTCACATTGAGAGTGCCTCATGCAGTCACGATAATTTTACTGCAAGAAAAAGTAGCATATCTCTCTCCTGCTAGACATCTTTCATGTATGACTATACTGCTAAGCCAACCTCATATGACAATTGAACGATGTATGACATTAAATCCATCAACATTACTCCTGACTCCTGCAGATGGCACACCGCACAGCTGCCTGCAGGAAATTGAACAGTTAAGCTTGCCTAGACAAGATCTCACAGATATGCCCTTGGATGATGCCGAGGTGACATATTACGTGGACGGCTCATGCAGAAGGGGCCCTACAGGGAAGAATCTAGTGGAGTATGCAGTAGTTACAGACACTGAAATTTTAGAAGCCCAACCCTTACCACATAACTTGTCTGCACAAGCAGCAGAACTGATAGCTTTAGCATGAGCATGTACTTTAGCAAAAGACAAATGTGTAAACATATATACTGACAGTCAGTATGCTTTCTCTACAGTACATGTATTTGCACAGCAATGGAAAAATAGGGGAATGATAACATCTAGTGGAAAACCAATTAATCATGCACAATTTATTTTGGAATTATTAGAATGTATCCAATTGCCTACTAAAGTAGCTATTTGCAAATGTGTAGCTCATACAAAACAACAGGATAGGATTTCAAAAGGCAATGCGAGAGCTGATGCAGCTGCAAAGCAAGCGACCTCAGACTCAGAAACTTTACTTTTGAATGAGGAATTACAACCCTCTGAGATTTTAGATTTAGACATGTTAAAAACAATGCAGATGCTTACTACAAAAGCAGAAAAACAAAAATGGGAAAAACAAGGCGCAATTCTCGAAAATGGACTGTACATTTCCAAAGAGAAAAAAACGATATTGCTGTCTAATTTATTTAGATGTGCAGCTTTGTTGAGCCATGGGCAGTGCCATGTCTCAACAGGGGGGATGGTACAGTTAGTAAACTGAATATTCCAAACATACGGATTCACAAATTATACAAAAAAATTTTGTGCAGCTTGTCATACTTGTAACAAGCACCATGCACAAGGGGCATTTAAACCTAAACAAGGAAGTTTTCCTATACCACCGTATCCATTCCATACTATTTGTATGGATTTCATAGAGTTGAACAAGTGCGAAGGGAAAAAATATTGCCTAGTTATTGTAGATATGTTTTCTAAATGGGTAGAAGCCTTTCCAACCAAATATCCGGATGCAGCAACAGTGGTGAAAGCCCTGATAAAAGAAGTAATCCCTAGGTTTGGCATACCGGAAAGGATTTATAGTGACAATGGCACACATTTTGTTAACCAGACAATCCAGCAACTTGGAAGATTTTTTAGAATCTCCTTGAAAAATCATTGTGCCTACCACCCACATTCTGCAGGACTGGTGGTGAGGTACAATGGGATCCTTAAGAATAAACTTAGGAAGTTAGCTAGTGAAACCCAGAAGAATTGGCTATACTGTTTGCCTTTAGCGCTGCTGAGTATGAGAACGGTTCCAAATGTGAAGGGTTTGACTCCCTTCGAAATGGTTTTTGGGAGAGCATATTATGTGCCTCAGTAGAAAGCTCTCATGCCTGCAGAGCAATAGGCTGACAGTTCATTAGCTAGTTATACGAGAAAACTGTTAAGAAATAAATCTGTTTTGCAGTTTAACTCTTTTTCAGATAAAGAACAGACCAGACGAAACAGTTCTGGCTCCAGGAACTTGGGTGTGGTTAAAAGTGACGAAGAGGAAGAATTGGACGAGTCCAAAGTGGGAAGGACCGTACCAGGTACTGTTGGCAACACCTACTGCAGTCAGAGTGGCTGAGAGGACTCCCTGGGTCCATTTGACACACTGCAAACCGGTAAAGAACTTTCAACTTGATAAAAACTTTGTGACTGATATACAACAAGGGCAAAATGGCCAAGAATAAAGCAAATAGAAATGCAGATCAACCCCAGAGATGTAGCATAATTATTTTGTTGAGTATGCATTTATTAACTATAATTGTGACAACTTTCCTCTTGTTGTGGTTTTTCCTACACTCAACCACACAAGTAAAAGTGGGAAGCCGTGACGAAACATCTATAGACTGGCATCCAAATTTTAACACATACCTAGCCATGAAGCGTGTATATGCAGAGACTATGAACATTTCAAATTGCTGGGTTTGTACAGCTATACCAACAGCATATGGAGGACTGTTAATGTCCGCTGTCCCTCTGGGGATAAATGAGACTTGGGAAAATTTGCTTTTTGACTCGGGGACTGTGAGATCACAGGACAAAATAGCTTTGTATTTACCTGTCACACAAAAGGGAATTGTATGTTTTTATAAAAATGACACTCTCCAGGTAGGGTGGAGCAATTGTAATATAACCATTACTTATAAATGTTACATTAAAGTTAGGAGTGAGGATACTGTCTGTAATACCAACTATGATTCATATCTGAGTTCAATGAAAACAACATTGGGTGAAACACGACAAAATCCTATTTTAACTAAACAGTTATCTATCATAGATAATAAAATGTTTCATGCAGGGCTGGCACGTATTAGTGCTAAAGTAGAAAATTGTTATTTTATTTGTGGGAAAAAAGCATACAAATGGCTACCTGAGAATTGGTCCGGCAGTTGTTTTTTGGGTTATCTGGTTCCAGCCATAAGACATACTGCAGAATTACCTTTGGGTAAGATACGAAACATGAGAGAAGCAGTCCGAAAACCTGAAGGTCCAGTCGAGAAACCTGTAAATCCAGTAGGACGGATTGAAGTTGGCTGGAAAGACCATAATACCATAAAGGACAAAAGCAAATTGACTCATATGGACTTGAGTG
>NC_056744.1:1496030633-1496045633 GCF_019279795.1 Protopterus annectens | reverse complement strand
TCGTTTGCTATTCAAAATGCATAACACTCTGTAGCTAAGTCTTTTTAATGTCATATATTTGTTAGTCACTTTCATTGGATCATTTTTGAGTAACAGTCCTAGATAATTTATATTTTTATTTCCATATCAGTGGCAGATTTAGGCGTGGTTGCAGGGGCGCACGCTAGCCCCTTTTTGAACTTTTTCTTTTAATCAGATGCATTTTTCCCAAAAAATCTGTCACCAAATGCACCTAATACATTCGAGATGCGACTGGAGGCTGTAGTCAGATGTTTTTTTTTATAACGATCCTTGTCCAACTGCATCTCCATTGCAGTGTTGCCAATTTAGCACATTTTTCTCTAAATCTAGTGCTTTTTTGAACTTCATAGCTCGAACATTTGGTCCTTTGCACCTAGCACAAATTATAGCACATTTCCAGTGGGTGTAGGCAACATTATCCATACCTTCCTACCGGAGAGAAAACATACCGTGTGCCTTTAGTCAATGGACAAGGTAACTAACCAATTAGAGGAAGGAAATGTGAGACCTGTTATCCAATTAAAAAAAAGAAAATAACAGACATAATAACTAGTCTCAGACTGTAGCAGCCCAGTTAAGTGTATTTTTTTTAAGAAATGCAAATGCTGATGTCACTTTGGGAGGAGCTCCTTGCATTTCTTCCTTCCTCTGCATAGACAAAGGCAGTAGCTGTTTTCTGAGTGATTGATAACTAAACCAGTAATGTACTAGGATGAATGGTAGACGTCATGTACAGTATAATCCATCTGCAGACGTTGCAGAGCAGAAATTCAAATTTGAGCAGCAGTGTAGGAGAAGAAAAAGTCTCTTTGCTGTTTGTTCAAAATATTTGTGTTCATTTTCTTTTTGTAGCCACTTAGAGTTTGAAGAATAAGATGGATCCTTTCACAGAGGTGAATTTTTATGACCACTTGCTGAGATCAGTCTTGTCTTGTTTAAGGACATCAGGAAGGGCTATCTTTGGGTTTTAACGTCAACAGTATTGCCTTGCGGGATGTTTTGGCATGCACTTCTCTTGTCAGTCTGTGCAGCTTATCGAGAAACTTGGCTGCAGACTTGAATAGAATATTCAAAGCTCATTTTTAAGCATGTTATCTCTGTTTTAAGTAGTTGTTTGCACTGATGATTTGTTTAACCACGTAAATATATTTTCACTAGCTTGCATGAATATTTTCCCCCTTTTGTCAGTCTTTGGGTTCCGGCAGGAAAGGGTTTGAGCCACTTGATTACTGTGTTGAATAAAACTAACTATGCTGTAAACATGTTGGTGTAAAACAACAACTTTCTTTTCTTTTAAAGACTGCCCCCTCCAGTGAACCAAGAAGTATGTATTCTTTTGTTGCTGTTAAGTTGACATTAAATGGTTCTGATTTAAATGTCTTAGTGGCGTGTTTGCTTATATGCAGGGAAGGATGGGACCCCCCTCTTTTACATTTATTTTTTAGATGAATTGTAGGTATTTTTACATAAAATGTCAAGCTGAAAGTGAATGTCAGAACTGGACTTTTGAAGTAGAGCAGTTGTGAAAGCACGTGTGTTGGAAGTGGATTTGTGTGCTAAATAAATGTGCTTTCCACAAGTAATTGCAGGATTCACGTATGCCATGCATGCGACACATACCCACAGAATGATGGCCTTCTTTTGTACAGTTTGTTCTGCACTTTGTCAAGTAGTATGACATAGTGTGGTGACCAATCAGGAAATAACTGTCCTAAAAGCTGTATACTGCGAATTAGTTGTTACTGTTTGTTAATTTTTTGGGTTCTCTGTCAGCTTTCAAGGAAGCAAAAGGTAGTATCAATGCTTAATTTCTTCAGGTGTTTATCTTTGTTACTAGTTTGCTGTCTATACTATATAAAATACCAGGATTTGCAGGCAGAAACAAGGGCATTGTGGAAGAAAAACACCCAGGCAGTTCCAATAGTAGTAGGAACAATGGATCTTATAAAAAAAGAATTTACAGGTGTACTGATACATATAACTCCATATGAATTGCAGGAGGAGTCAGTAATGGTCATATAGCCAGAAGGGCTCTTCATAGCACCTGAAAACAACAAAGATTGAAACAATACTAATTTCATGAACTTTAATCATACTTTGACTTAGGAATGGGGTTCATTCCCATCATGGTATTAGAATCCCAAAAGACTTGGAGAAATTAAAATAGATAGACGATGTCCATACCTTTTTATTATGTAGGAAATTCATCTCAGGCATTGTTTACTTTTTATATGACAGGTGTACCCTCTTGATCTGTTCCGTCACTTTGATTTTCTAGGTGTACGACCATAACACTTTCATGTCTAACTGGCAAAAAGCCAGAAAGCTCGAGAGGCAAGCTGTTTTGAGAAGGTGAAGGATTCTCATGGGACACTGCTTGGTGAATTAACTCCTTCAGTGCTAGGTTAAGATTAAATTGTTTAAAGAGATATTTACTAAATTGTCTGGTTATTTATTTTCACTGGGATGTGGATATTGTGCATATTTTGTCAGTAGACTGTTCCACCTAGTTTGGGGGGAGGGGTCACAAAATCTAGCGCATTTTCTTCTCTGACAGTTGGCGACGCTGCTCTGTTGCAATTTAGGTGCATTGCTGAGAGCAGTCAAGTATCATTGATTAAAAGTTTAGTTAACCTTTTGTCAGAAGATCCATCTAATCTGAATCTAAAATAAAAATATCAAACAACCCTGAAACTGGCCTTTGAGTGTGAGGGAGTGATCTGCACCGAGGTAATTTGCTAATTATTTTATTTTATTGAATTATCAATTAAAGGTGCCAAAGAAGCAGTGCAGTTTTCTCCAGGCAGAGTATATGCAATTGAGTTATTTATAGTCTGTAACTGACCACAAGTAGTGATTTTAGTTCTTCCTTAAACTAGTTTTTGCACAGGCTCAGTCTCTTCATTAAGTACATGTTAACTGATTGTAACCAAATCACCTCCCTTAGTGCAACTCCCAATAAGTGACAACTTCTCAGCCTTTTTGATACGTCCTATACAGCCTAACTCCTTTCAAGAAAATAGTAAATAGCTTTAATATATTAATAATTCTGAAGAAATCCAACCAGGTCCTAACTTTTAAAGAAAATCCTGGACTACAGCATGGAAGGTTAAACTCCCATGCATCCCCCTGCCTGCCGTAAACCTCTGACTTGGCACAGCTGGCAGGGGTTACAGGTCCAAGGGAGAGGATGGCTTTGACAGTTACGTGTCACTGTTAGACCACCAAGGGCTATAAAAACACTGAGCCAAGCTCCGATCACTTTAGTTCTCAATGCAGCACAACTGTCAGGATGTGGGGTTTTGCATGGACCAACAGATTGGCAAATATGTGCTTCTTTTGTCCACCTTCTGTAAGGAAAGAAGGCTTCCAGTTAGTATCCAAGAGAAAGGCTGTATATCCCTGTTAAACACTAAAGACTCTGGCCACAAAACTAGTCTGGGGAAGTGCCAAGCAACACAACTACTGCAAGGACAGCACCAACAGAAGTGTTCTCGACAACACTGATAAGTAGCTGCATGCAAAACAGATATAAAGAGCTGCTGTAATGGGTTTTGCACATTTTTTAATATACCTTATATGGTTGTCTATTTAAATATGTAAATGCAAGCTGTATGCAAAACCATTACAAAGCATTGTTAAATTAGTTGCAATGCATCATTAACTATTTCCAACACAGCTCTCAATGAATCAGGGAGAAATCCAGAAATAATCAACTCATCTGGAATCAAAATGGGGGACTTCCCTGAAAATCACTGATAGTTTTAGAGGTATAGATAGTATTTGCACTTTTACATGAAGTAGTACCCCCCCCCCCCTCATCACACAGTCACTCACATAGTTATATAGATATAGTGCTTCTTGTGTTACTGCACATGTGCATCATAAAACAATAATATTTTGTCATAATTATAGAATGATGAGGGACTAATAGTCTATTTTTGGGTACAAGCTTGACCATGGTAAATAGGAGCCTTCAAGTACCTTTGGACAAATGTTTAGTGTACTGTCAGAGATCTAATTTAATTTCTTAAATAACTTATGTATGATTCCTTTACCATCAAGTCTTCGAAGACTCTATAAACAATGTAAAGACTCTAGGACTGAAGCCTTATGGGTAAGTGTTAGTCTAGCAAAGAGCACTTAATTTAATTTAGCACTGACAAGTTATATTTATGTTGTAAATAAAGCTATAAATATTTTATTAATGTGCGATACTTTTGTTATCTTATTTTAATAAATTTAAATCATATCTCATGAATGCGCCTAATTTTTGCCCAAGAATGTTGCATCACAGCTTTCAACTTAATCAGGGACAGACCTCATCAGAATTAGGGACAAATCAATAAATTAATCATGAAAACTTTTTTTTTTTTTTAATTTTAGTACTATTAACTTGAGATAGTGACAGAGTATGACTTAATTTACATTTCCTGAAGTAAAAGGGGTCTAGTTATTGTCATTATTTACTTACATATAATTCACAATCTTTTCTTCAAAGGTCATCAGTTTTACAAGGGATTAAGAGGGACAGAGCTAAAGACTTGAGTCGAAATCAGCAATGTTCTTGAAAATTATGGATATTTGAAAAGTACTGAAGCTCAGTGATTGTTTGTTAGGATATGCCACCGTACTATACGCAGGTATGGGCGGAGCTGACTTATTTGGCATCCCAACAGGGTAGTCCATTAAGTGTTTTGCAAATTGCTTAATTGTTCTTATTAAGCTGGTTAAAGTATAAAAAAACTGAAGATCTAATGTTGGGTTTTACAAACTTAACATTAGTGAATGGCAGTCACACACATCAGAAAGGGGGCTACTACCCCCCTGCATCCCTGCATTACACGGATTTAATTGCCTTGCAGTCCTTTTGAAGGGAGTGGGGGTCCTGAGAGGCATTAAGCTGTCTGCACTGGTATGAGTAGTTAAACTTCTGTGTTATAACTGCTGTAGTTGTCATAGTACTAGTCTGTAGCACAACAGCTGATCGAGGTGTGTGTGTGTGTGTGTGTGTGTGTGTGTGTGTGTGTGTGTGTGTGTGTGTGTGTGTGTGTGTGTGTATGCATGCCTGTGTAGATCTAGGCTGTGGTACTTTTTTCTTCATTTTGCCAGCCTGGATTTTTTGGGGGACGATGGCAGCAATAGTGTCTCAGTTATGCAGGTCCCAGTCAGTACACAGTGAAGTACTAGCATACTGAAATGTGCTTCATTGTTACATCAAGGAAAGCGGCAATAGAAACTATGCTTGCATACATATGTTTTTTTTATACATCTGTTTTATGAAATACTGGGTTGGTTGAACAATTAAGTCTAAACCTAAAAGACTGCTGTGCATTTAAACATTAAAGAGAAAGCAAGATTATTATTTCTTCACAGCACCACACCCTGTCTCCCTCGCTGGTACCAATGAACTGCCACACCAAACTGTTACAGAGATCATGGGGTAAAAAAGAAATATGCTTGAGACATAGTAGATCAACTTTGTTACAACTTAGCCCCAGCGTTCACCCTGCCTCGCAACAAGCATCCATGTCATTATTTAGTGATGTCAGTCCTTAGTGATTTGCCAGAAAACCACACAGTTAATGATTAAAAATCAAAACTATTGGGAAAAACGTAGACATTCTGCAAAAATCTGGACAGTTGAGAGGTGCTGTATATACCTACATAAGCAAAAGCAAAAATACTATATATATTTTTTCTGGTATACAGGGTTATAGTGTTGGCTTTGATCTGAATGTGTTTTAATGTTCATAGATGTGGTTGGGTTAGGGGCATAGGTCTCAATGTTTTACTTCCAGAAGCAGGGATGTAGGCAGTGGCGCACGGCGACTGTGGTCCCACTTCATAAGGGCGGTGCCTCCACAGACCCTGAAATTACCGCCCCATTAGCTTGACAAGCCTTATCTGCAAAGCCATGGAGAGGATCATAATGGAACTCATAAATAAAGACATAGGAACTTGCAGACTTTGGATCCAACTCAGTTTGGCTTTGTCAAAGGCAGATCCTGCCTCTAAACTTGGTTGACTTTTTCGAGACAGTCACCAAGGCCATTGATGAGGAAAGGCAGTCCATACAGCCTACCTCGACCTGGCAAAGGCCTTCTACACAATACCCCACTCAGGTATCATCGAAAAACTCATCAGCTTGAATGTAAACCCACACATCACAAGATGGGTTGCAAACTGGCTAAGTGACAGAACCCACAGGGTCAGAGTTGCTGGAGCCATGTCAGACTCAAAGCCTGTCACAAGTGGTGTACAACAGGGCTCAGACCTGGGTCCAGTCTTGTTCGTCATCTACTTTTCTGAAGTACAAGCAAACACAGGAGGGTTATGGCTGACAAAGTTTGCAGATGACTGCAAACTGGGCGCCATAGTCGAAAACACATCTGACACAGATATCCTCCAGAAGGGCCTCACAGAAATGGATAACTGGTGCCAGAGCCATGGCCTGAAGTTAAACGCCAAAAAATGCATAGTCATACCCTTTGGGAAAACAAGGCTACCCCTAGCTACCATATAGGTGGCAATCCACTGAGCACAGAAAAAGTCATCAGAGATCTGGGGACCCAGGTTGACAGTAGCCTTCGCTTGACACTCATGTTGCTAAAGTAGTTAGGAAACCTTCTATATCACCCACCTGATCATGAAGGGATTCACATCTAGATCAAGGGAGGTCATCGTCCCCTGTACTCATCACTTATTAGACCTATGATTGAGTACAATGCCCGCTCGGAATGTATCTGACCAGACACCTGCTGCAGCTTGAAAGGCCCCAAAAGTTCCTCACCAAAAGGATAAAGGGTCTCAAAATATGTCTTATGCTGCCCGACTGAAAGAACTCCAGCTCTATTCAGTCTCATACCGCTGCTCAGAGGTGACCTGTGCCTGACATATAAGGCCATGTCAAACCCAGATTTGATGAATATGCTTCACCTCAAAAATCTAGATCCCTCAGAACCACAAGGGCGGAGATTTAAACCTTGACACGGTTATAAATAGAACGTGCTGGAGGGACAGATTCATCACCCAGAGACTCCCTATGCTGTGGAACAAAATCCCGGTACATGTGAGGCAGAGCACCTCTCTGGTCTTGTTCAAGAGGAATCTTGACCAATGGATGGGAGATTGCAGATATACCCCAGGGATTACTTCAGCGTCACTGCTTGACAGAGGCACAGCAAAATGATAGGCATAGTTTTTATTCAAACTAAAGGGGTGGCGAAAGCCACATAACTATGGGCTAGGCTTATAAATGCCCTTGGGCAGATAGCCTAGTATGAACCTATGAACCTATGAACCTATTATAGAATGATGAGGGACTAATAGTCTATTTTTGGGTACAAGCTTGACCATGGTAAATGGGAGCCTTCCATTACCTTTGGACAAATGTTTAGTGAACTGTCAGAGATCTAATTTAATTTCTTAAATAACTGATGTATGATTCCTTTACCACCAAGTCTTCGAAGACTCTATAAACAATGTAAAGACTCTAGGACTGAAGCCTTATGGGTAAGTGTTAGTCTGGCAAAGAGCACTTAATTTAATTTAGCACTGACAAGTTATATTTATGTTGTAAATAAAGCTATAAATATTTTATTAATGTGCGATACTTTTGTTATCTTATTTTAATAAATTTAAATCATATCTCATGAATGCGCCTAATTTTTTCCCAAGAATGTTACATCACAGCTTTCAACTTAATCAGGGAAAGACCTCATCAGAATTAGGGACAAATCAGTAAATTAATCATGAAAACTTTTTTTTTTTAATTTTAGTACTATTAACTTGAGATAGTGACAGAGTATGACTTAATTTACATTTCCTGAAGTAAAAGGAGTCTAGTTATTGTCATTATTTACTTACATATAATTCACAATCTTTTCTTCAAAGGTCATCAGTTTTACAAGGGATTAAGAGGGACAGAGCTAAAGACTTGAGTTGAAATCAGCAATGTTCTTGAAAATTATGGATATTTGAAAAGTACTGAAGCTCAGTGATTGTTTGTTAGGATATGCCACCGTACTATATGCAGGTTTGGGTGGAGCTGACTTATTTGGCATCCCAACAGGGTAGTCCATTAAGTGTTTTGCAAATTGCTTAATTGTTCTTATTAAGCTGGTTAAAGTATAAAAAAACTGAAGATCTAATGTTGGGTTTTACAAACTTAACATTAGTGAATGGCAGTCACACACATCAGAAAGGGGGCTACTACCCCCCTGCATCCCTGCATTACACAGATTTAATTGCCTTGCAGTCCTTTTGAAGGGAGTGGGGGTCCTGAGAGGCATTAAGCTGTCTGCACTGGTATGAGTAGTTAAACCTCTGTGTTATAACTGCTGTAGTTGTCATAGTACTAGTGTGTAGCACAACAGCTGATCGAGGTGTGTGTGTGTGTGTGTGTGTGTGTGTGTGTGTGTGTGTGTGTGTGTGTGTGTGTGTGTGTGTGTGTGTGTGTGCATGCCTGTGTAGATCTAGGCTGTGGTACTTTTTTCTTCATTTTTGCCAGCCTGGATTTTTAGGGGGACGATGGCAGCAATAGTGTCTCAGTTATGCAGGTCCCAGTCAGTACACAGTGAAGTACTAGCATACTGAAATGTGCTTCATTGTTACATCAAGGAACGGGGCAATAGAAACTATGCTTGCATACATATTTTTTTTTATACATCTGTTTTATGAAATACTGGGTTGGTTAAACAATTAAGTCTAAACCTAAAAGACTGCTGTGCATTTAAACATTAAAGAGAAAGCAAGATTATTATTTCTTCACAGCACCACACCCTGTCTCCCTCGCTGGTACCAATGAACTGCCACACCAAACTGTTACAGAGATCATGGGGTAAAAAAGAAATATGCTTGAGACATAATAGATCAACTTTGTTACAACTTAACCCCAGCGTTCTCCCTGCCTCGCAACAAGCATCCATGTCATTATTTAGTGATGTCAGTCCTTAGTGATTTGCCAGAAAACCACACAGTTAATGATTAAAAATCAAAACTATTGGGAAAAACGTAGACATTCTGCAAAAATCTGGACAGTTGAGAGGTGCTATATATACCTACATAGGCAAAAGCAAAAATACTATATATATTTTTTCTGGTATACAGGGTTATAGTGCTGGCTTTGATCTGAATGTGTTTTAATGTTCATAGATGTGGTTGGGTTAGGGGCATAGGTGTCAATGTTTTACTTCCAGAAGCAGGGATGTAGGCAGGGAATATATGTAATTGTGTGCTCTTATTTCTGTTCCACAGACCACCTGTTATTTGAAAAATGGAAATGTTCACCCCCTCATTAACAGTTTTTGCATTACTTTCTGTGCAAAAACATGAAATAAATATTTTTTTCAATCTACGAGGCTCCTGTTGGAAGCATTAATTTAGACAGTTATGGATGTAGTATGGCTTAAAAAACGCCATGGTTTCTTTAACTGATGTATAGAAAATAGTATTCAGTAGAGTACCAGCAGTATGCCTGGCTACACCCTTGTCCAGAAGCAGGTAGAAAGGTCCCTAATTAGTGACAATTTTTAAATATTAGTGCTGATGACAAAAAACTGACCCAATAAAAATGCTTGGATTAGTATGCATTTTCTGATGTAAATTAAGTCTGTATTTTTAAGGATGGAGGAAGATTTTAAACCAAAAGTGGGACATCCCTGAAAATCATGGGCAGCTAAGATGTACGGGTGGAGGCAATAATCATTTGAGTGTGTAACCACCAAGAGAAAATTGTGACTACATTCCCGGCTTACAATCTTTGGATTGTTCCATAAGCATAAGTACATATAGGGTCATGGATGTATCCAGGCATGTACTACATGCCTTACAAAATGAGTTTTGAGTAATGGCATTTTGTTCAGCTTAAAGACACCAAATGCCCCATTCTTAAATATTTAATATGTCTTTTTCTTTGCCAGTGTGCAAATAGATAGAACAGCTACACTAAAAGACCAATTGGCAAAATGGTTAAGGTGTTCTCCTCCCATGTGCAAAGTACAAGGTTTGAACCTCACTTCCAGTAAGAACTTCATGAATTGAAGAAATATCTTTTTTTGAGGGGAGATCTATGCCTGGCATACAGCGCACATCAGACCCCACTCTGATGGACCTCTTGCATGTCCATAAAACAAACAGTATTAGAATTGCTGTTCTAAAGATTTAAACCTTGCTGTGATATAAATAGGACTTGCTGGAGAGACAGGCATGTATTCCAGAGACTACCCTGTCTATAGAACAGGCCCCCCATCCTTGTGAAGCAGAGTTCCTCCCTAACCCAATTCAGGAGCAACTTGGACAATTGGATGTGGAACAGGAAATTCATCCCTGGTTTGGCACCTATGTCTCTAATGGACACAGGCAACCTGTAAATGCTTCATCTCCCAGGCCCCTGCTTGTAAACATTTCATCTCCCAAACTCCTGCTTACACTTATCAAGAGTATCAGAACTTGTCAGAAATTTGGGATGCATGGTTAGGCTTAAAAAGGCCCTTGTGGTCGTTACCAAGTAAATACCCATGAACCTATGACAAACTTTTGTGGTTTTATTATTCTGATTCTCCAACAGTTTACACTTACCTCCCACACAGGTCTTTTAGAGGTTCAGAGTGCAATATAAGAATATGGATGAATAGGTCCCTTAGCACCCCCACCACACACACACACACACACACACACACACACACACACACACACACACACACTCACTTTATTTTGGCTGCTCCCATTAGGGGCCACCACAGCGGATCATCTGTTTCCATTTTTTCCTGTCCCCTGCATCTTGATCTGTCACACCAATCACCTGTATTTGCTCTCTCACCACATCCATAAACATTATCTTAGGCCTTCCTATTTTCCTCTTATCTGGCAGCTCCATCTTTAGCATCCTTTTCCCAATATACCCAGCATCCCTCCTCAGAACATGTCCAAACCAATGCCTCTCTGGCTTTGTTTCCAAACCGTTCAACCTGAGCTGTCCCTCTAATACACTCATTTCTAATCCTGTCCATCCTCGTCACACCCAGTGCAAATCTTAACACCGTTAACTCTGCCATCTCCAGCTCTGAGTCCTTTCTTTTCATCAGTGCCACCATCTCTAACCCATATAACATAGCTGGTCTCACTGCCATCTTGTAGACCTTCTATTTCGTGGTACTGGTCTGTCACAAATCACTCCTGAGACTCTTCTCCACCCACTCCACCCTGCCTGTACTCTCTTCTTCACCTCTCTTCCACACTTACCATTACACTGAACTGTTGATCCCAAGTATTTAAACTCATCCACCTTCATCAACTCTACTCTCTGCATCCTCACCATTCCTCTATCCTCCCCCTCATTCACACACACATATTCTGCCTTAGTCCTGCTGACCTTCATTCATCTCCTCTCTAGAGCATATCGCCACCTCTCCAGGGTCTCCTCAACCTGGTCCCTACTCTCACTACAAATCACAGTGTCATCCGCAAACATCATAGTCCATGGGGACTCCTGTCTGAACTCGTCTGTCAACCTATCCATCACCATTGCAAATAAGAAAGGGCTCAGAGCTGATCCTTGATGTAATCTCACCGCCACCTAGAATGCATTTGTTACTCCTACGGCAGACCTCACCACTGCACGCTGCCCTTGTGTACATATCCTGTACCACTCTTGCATATTGCTCTGCCACTCCCGACTTCCACATACAATACCATAGCTCTTCTCTAGGCACCCTGTCCTATGCTTTCTCTAAGTCCACAAAGACACAGTGCAGCTTCTTCTGACCTTCTCTATACTTCTCCATCAACTAACCAGACTGCACCCCCCCCCCTTGCAAAGTCCTGGATCTGCCATTGTATCAATAATATAACAATTCATGTGTAAGAATTCTGGGTAATGTGCAATTTTACTTCTAAATCAATATCTGTAAAATTACATTTCCTAGCCAAAGACTTGAGCCTTGTGTATTAAAAATCATATGTCTCATTTTGCTGCTTTATAGATTTTCTAAACTATTGTATATTTCTCCCCAGCCCTGTGCTAAAAATGGCCCTTTGTGCCCAGTTGAACATCCATGGTCAACAACTGTAAAATAAATAAGTAAATGAATGCAATTACATTCACATGTAATTTAAATAAATGCCATTTATTACTTCCATTTTTCCATGATTGTAATTTTATCTTCACTGTTGCTTTATTTTTTTTCATTCAATGTAATACTATTGCTCAAAATTTCTTTGTTATATGTAAGAATATTTTTCTTAGCATGTAATGATTGTGGAGCTTTTCTCCCTGGCCTCCACTGAAAATGGGCTCTTTCCAAGCCCAGTTGACTTTCCCGGTTAACAAATGCAATAAATAAATAAATAAATAAATAAATAAATAAATAATAATAAATAAATAAATTTAAATACATCACAAAGTCTTTTTGTTTGATTGAAGCTAGAAGTATATTGTTAATGCTTCTTATGCTGGTCTGTATATCTTCAGTTTCTAACAGAGTTTGTCATGTATCACAAATCTTATCACCAGGGAGAGCAAATACCTCTGTACATTATGATTACAAGACATTCTTAAAGGTATGAACATATTTACACATATGTTCAAACACATACACATACATACAAACACACACACACACACACACACACACACACACACACACACACACACACTTAAATGCACACACAGAGAAAGGCTGTACTTTGAAAAGTTATCATCACATCCCTTCCTCCAGGAGAGAGAGACCGAGAGAAAGAGACTCTCTGGATAAATTATATTACTATATTAGATGTGCATATTCTTAAATATATATAATCGCCATTTAATCAGCATTATTACAAACAATAAACTTTTTACACATTTCATCAATTACAAACAATAAACTTTGTACACATTTCATCTGGTACTCTTTAAAAAGCAACTTTTTCCATTAACAAAAAACACATTTTATTATATTGTTTTAATATTAAGGTAAAAAGGTAGTCAACTATCTGACTATAAAGATGACTGCACTCTTTATATCACCCAAGCAGATGCAACTCTTGGCCTTTAATGGTCACCTGCGCAGAAATATGACCTATGGAAGAAAGAGGGTAAGAGTTAGAACTTATATGGCCTTTTCTACTGTTTCTAGTTGGACTGTTCAGGGTTAGATTTGGCCCACTCAGGCAGTTTTCTAGGCAATATGGGTAGCCTCATAACTTGTCTTGTAATCAGAATTTCCATCTTTATCTCAGACAGCTGGAAGTGGCAGTATATTTGAATGAGCGTGTATACTTCGATTAGCTAAGGACTTAATCATTCTTGGTCAGAAAACATGGGTCTGGCACTGTGATATGTGGCTTTCTGATTAAGAGTCATGAGGAGTGGCCTGTATATGTCTCTGTTCGCATTCAACAATGGTAGTGAGATCTGTTTGTATAATAAGGGATCATGATTCATCTACTTCTCATACGTTGTTAACACCAGCTTTTTCTTATTCTCCCCTTCTCCAGCTTTAAACATACAGATTGTCCTAGTTAAAGGACGGGTAATGTTTGGGATAAATATCAGCTGCATAAAGGTGTTTTACATTTTGGACATGTTTTCTGGCAAATTTGAAAGGAATATTCTTTGATTTTAGTTTGGCTTTCAGCATAGGTATAATAGTCCTGATTTTGTCTACAGCATCAGCACTGCAGGGTTTAATCCAGTAGTACTGTGGGGAGTAACACGGTAAGACATGATAGCTTTCTGAGGATCAAATCGGCAAGGAATCTTTTTGGCTGGTTTGACTACTCAATGAGTACCTGCATTGTACTGCAGAGAGAAAGGAAGTGACATCATATGTATGAAATTGTAATCCTCAATAAATTACAGGATGCCTGTGGACAGAAACAGTGCTATTGACTGTGAGTAATTGCTTTTGTTTGGTGAAGCTCACAGCACACACACACACACACACACATACACACACACACACACACACACATATATATATATATATATATATATATATATATATATATATATATATATATATATATATATATTTATGGATCCCTATCATATGATAGAAACCTCATTTGAATGACTCGCATTTGACTGAGATCAAAAGACTGAAATTTCAAAAGACTGAAAAGTCACCTGACTGAAACCCATAGTACAATTTCAACATACTAAATTTTAAACTGGACCATATAAAAGCAGACTAGGTGGGGAGCTTGTGCCCCCCACATCCCCCGTAACTATATATACCAACTCCAGGATCACACTACAATGGGGAAAAGAGCATATACCTTTTACTTACCTTACATTAGGCTACATGCTGCCACTACTATGCCCTTTTCCCCACTGTAGTGTGATCCTGGAGTTAGTATATATAGTTATGGGGGTGTGGGGGGGTGCAGCCCCCCACATTTGGGGTGTAGGGGGCATTGTCCCCATCTAGTCTGCCTTTATATCGTCCAGTTTAAAATTTATAATGTTGCAAGTTTATTATGGGTATCAGTCTTATGAGTTTCAGTCAAGTGACCCTTCAGTCTTTTGAAATTTCAGTCTTTTGGTCTCAGTCAAATGTGATTCAGTCAAATGAGGTTCTATCATATGATAGGGATCCATATATATTTTGATATTTGTATTTTGAACACTTTTGTTCTTTTTATTTTTAGAATATCTTCAGAAAATAAAGTGTGATTCAGGTGTAGGGCACTAAATAGATACAACTGACCAATCAGAAAATTGGTTTTAAAAAGCCCACCAAAGAACACACAATAGAAGATAAAAAAACATTTTTTTGTGGTTAAAACTTTAATATCCAAGTTATAATATCTAGTTTGAAAAATAGGTGGCACTGTTCCTGTAAGAGAATAAAATGTCTATGCTTGATGTTCTAGTATTGTGTTGAAATACAGGTGGTGCTGTTTTAACATTGAGTTACTAGGACAAAATATATATGTAATCTTAATAAAATAAAAAGTGTGTGTGTGTGTGTGTGTGTGTGTGTGTGTGTGTGT